>NW_012114688.1:2842730-2921529 GCF_000951035.1 Colobus angolensis palliatus
CCCGGGTTTACACCGTTCTCCTGCCTCAGCCTCCCGAGTAGCTGGGATTACAGGTGCGCTGTAATTTTGTTTGTACTTTTGATAGAGACAGGGTTTCACCATCTTGGTCAGGTAGGTCTTGAACTCCTGACCTCATGATCCACCTGCCTCGGTCTCCCAAAGTGCTGGGATTGCAGGTGTGAGCTGAGCCACTGCGTCCAGCCTTTTCTAACTAACTTTTTTCCTAGGGGTGGAACATGTCTCTCTTCCACCTTCCTTCATAAGGAGTCTCCACCATTTGTCTTCTATTTCTCCCCAACTTTCAGTCAGGTATAGGTCCAGAATGTCTTACTTGTGTAAACCATTCCAAGAAACAGAAAATTCTTGACTCTCACCTTCTTTTTCCTTCATTCTTTTCTTTCTTGCTTGCTTCC
The DNA here is from genome assembly GCF_000951035.1 of Colobus angolensis palliatus. Lineage (NCBI taxonomy): Eukaryota > Metazoa > Chordata > Mammalia > Primates > Cercopithecidae > Colobus > Colobus angolensis. The sequence goes on from NW_012114688.1 coordinate 2,843,144, forward strand.
TTTCTTTCCTTCCTCCTTCCCTTCTTTCCTCCATTCTTTCCTTCCTTCCTTTTTTTGTTTCCTCAAGGACAGTGGTTTTCAAATGTTAAATGAAGTCTTCAGTTAAAGCCCCAAACCAGGTAAACAAAGGAAGAAGTGGTACCCTTTTCCCCTTTTGTAGGGACTCTAGAAGCATCTTCATGGAATTTTTGGACTCCACAAATCACAGTGTGAGGACTAATGCTGAAGTAGATTCATTTCCTTTTTAGGGAAACTTTAGGCAAGAGCAATCTCTAATCTCTATGAGCCAGCTGTTTACCCAGAGAAGGTAAATTAAGATTATTCTCTGTGACAGTGTCACTGCTGGGATTTCACCCTGGAGGAATAGTGGAGACCCAGAAAGCTTACTTACATTGCCTCTTTAAAGAGAATCATACTTCATCAGTTGATCAGAAAATATTATGCAGTATACCTAATAAGTGAAATAATTTAATAAAAATACATGGATGTGATTTTTTTTTTTTAAAGCAAGCTATAATGGAGTTTAAATAATGCTGACCTTGGAATAAGAAAACTTGGGGTCAGTCTTAGTTCTGTCTCTTACCAGTTGAAAGCCTGGCATAAGAGCAAGTAGTGTGGTTTTTCTGAGCCTCAGATTCTTTATCTATTAGTTAGACATAAAACAATCCTCATAGGTTTATGGTGAAGATTAAATAGGCATAACATTCAGAGCACCTAGTACCCAGCAGTATTTGTCATGCTGTAGTCTTTTAACATAAGACAAATGGTTATTATGATTACACATTTGCCTACTTCTGGAGACAAAGATGAAAGCATAGGTCGGATATGGCCTCCAGCCCTGCAAATGCTGCTGAGAGGTCTAGCTGATATTGAAATGGAGCATGACGAGTGTTTAAGGGCTAAGTGAAATGGATTTTGTAATGTATGGTCATACTTTGGATGGCTTCTCAGAAATGCAAGTCTCTTATATACCTAAGGAAATATGAAAGCCAAAAAAATTTTGGCACCTGGCCTAACGGCCTAGATTCTTTTGGGTCAATATCACTTGTTGTCATTGTTCTTTTTAATAGAGGTTAGGTCATGACCACAGCTCTTTTCTACATTACTTCATACCGGGACTCCTCCCTGAGTTTGCAGAGCACAAAACACAAAGGACAAACATAACCAAGCACCATGTTCACGCTAAAGAGTCTGCATAATTGAAATTGAAATTCACCTTACGTATTCTTTCATTCACTCAGCTAATGTTTACTGAGTTTTGAGTATTGGAAATATACATACGCAGATGCTGTATCGTGACGGTGGTAAAACCTACAAATCTCTGCCCTCATGAGGGGTCTGATAATAGATAAATATATTAGATAATCACAAGTTATAATTGTGTGATAAAGAAAGTAGGCATGATGCTGTGATGAAGGCTAACAGGGGGGCATGTTTAAGGAAGGCTTCTCATAAGAGAAGGTGTTCAAGATGAGACCAAAGACCAGCCAAGTGAGGAGTCAGTGGAGGAGCTCTCCAAGCATTGTCATGGCAAGAGTGCTGAGATGAGGAGGAAGAGCAGGGAAAGTCTGCAGAGCTTCTAGAAAGCCTGCACGACTAGAGTATAATGAAGGAAAGAGAAAGGCAGGAGCCCATTCAGCAGGCCTTTGGAACCATGACAAGGTATTCAAACATTTTCTAAGCCCATGGGAAGCTATTGAGGGCTTTAAAGTAGGGGAGTGACAGAAGCTGATTCACATTTTCAAAAACATCACTGTGGAGAGGACTGGTGGGAGAGGACTGAGAGTGGATACAGTGGGGCAGCTATGAGGAGCCACAGATGAAAGTGAGTGGTGACTTGGAACTGAGAGGACTAGAGAGATGCAGGATATACTTTGGAAGCAGAGCCAGTAGGACTTGCTGGTAGGATACAGGAAGTGAGAGAAGGGAGAGAATTCTGGTTTCTGGTTGTAGTAACTGTACCAGTGGTTATCATTGTCAGGGAAAGGCAAGGCTATGATATGATCACTTTAGGAATGGGATGAGGGAAAATCAATTGTTCCAGTTTGGAAATGTTAAGTTTGCAATGTCAGTGGGACAGCTGAACAGATATGCCAAGAAGGCATTTGGATATAGAAGAAAGTCTAGAATGCAGAGAAGTGGGCTAAGCTGGAGTCAGAAGTTTGAGAGTCTTCAGAAAATCGTTTGTATTTGTATCCAAGGGGATGGATAAAATCATATGGGGAAAGAAGGAAAAGGGTGCAGGACTCACTCCTGGGGACTCCAAAATTAAGATGATTGTAGAGAAAAAGGAACTAGCACAGGAAACTGAAAAGCCATGGCTGTGAGGTATGAAGGGGAAAATGTTGACTACAGGGGAAAAAAGTATGTATTATAGGAATGAAGGAGAAATCAACTGTGCCAAAGGCTGCTGATAATTCATTTGCAACCCCCAAACCTCTTTATATGAGAGTCAACAACATCCATGGGCAAGGTTGATTTTGGCTGCATCTTTTAGTGTCATATCTATAAATATCTGATGGACAATTTACTTAACATTTCTGAGTATTAGTTTTCTCATTTGAAAAATAGGAACAATGCACGCACTTCCTAGGCTTTTGTAAACACTGAATAAGAAAATTTATATAAACTATTCTCAGAATACTAGGCATATAATGTTCAATAAATGGCAGCCATTATTATGAAAAAACATTATGTTTGGAAACCAGAGGGCCTACATTCTAGTGAACATCCTATAATTAACAGTAATTTCCTTGGGTAAACAGTTGTTTGAATTTTAATTTTCCCATCAGGAAAATGGGGACAAAAATTTCTGTCTTGCCATCTTTTCTCATAGGGCTGTCTGATGGATTAAATGGCATTGTGAATGTGAAAGGGCTCTATAAGCCATTCAGTGCAAAGAAGATATGAAGAATTTCTTTTCTTTCCCTTTTTTTTTTTTTTTTTTGAGACAATGTCTCGCTCTGTCACCCAGGCTGGAGTGCGGTGGCCTGATCACAGCTCACTGCAACCTCTGCCTCCTGGACTCAAGTGATCCGCTCCCCTCAGCCTCCTGAGTAGCTGGGACTATGGTTGTGCGCCACCATGCTCAGCTACTTTTTGTATTTTTAGTAGAGACTAGGTTTCTCCATGTTGACCGGGCTGGTCTCAAACTCCTGGGCTCAAGTGATCTGCCTGCCTTGGCCTCCCAAAATACTGGGATTACAGGCATGAGCCACCTTTCCTTGCTCCATCTGAAGAATTTCTAATTGTCCAACAGAATTTTTATTTGTCTAGCTTTCAAATCAGTTGAATATCTATACTTTAGGAGTGCAATGAATAGGTTTGAGGGAGACAATAGACAATACTCTGAGAAATAAAGCTTTTTAGGTGGTCCAAACTGATCAGGTTTAGGGTTCAGCTCTGCAGTACTCTGTTTCCCTTATGTTCTTTTGGAGGGATCCACAAGAGTCAAGATACTAACGCTAGGAGAAGCAACTGGTTCTTAGGACATGAGATATCTTCCTAGGGTACTTAATGCATTGTAGATGCTCAAGACTTAGCCTTTGATGGATTGAAAATATGTGGCCAGTATGATCCAGAGGAAATGGGGTGTTTCTCTGCCAAGTTGTGACTGTGTCTCCTCAGCTATCCTTGACTCTGCAAGAGGCAGGTAGAATGGGAAAAGGGAAGTAGGAAAAATGAAAAGAGGAGGGAAATAGAATGATATATGTGGGTGGAAGGAGAGAAACGCTTAGAATTGGGAAGAGGAAACACCATCATTACATTAATTTTGCTGGCATGAAGGATGCTGGAGTGAAGGGATGCTGGAGAAGTGCTTCTGGACCCATCACAACATGTCCACAGATGAAGAAGCTAAAGTTAGAGAGGGGAAATGACGAATTCAGGGTTACCTATAAAGGCTGATACTTCAGCAATCATTGGTGGTTTTCTATGGTATTTTAAACAAAAAAAACCTTGATGTTACTCTTAGCATGTCTTCCTGTGTCTCTAATGCCCAAATGAAATCCATAAGCAAATTCTGTTGAGTCTATTTGAAAATATATCCCGAACCCAACTATTCCTGCATCACTGTCATCATCCTAGTCAAGTCACCCTCTCCTCTCCCCTGAATTAGGAAATGATCTTGTGCTTTTCCTTTGTGTTGGGTATGGTCTCTTCACACAGCAGCCAAAATGATCCTTTAAACACTTAAGAGCATGTTACCTCTCTGCCCAACACATTCACTGACTTCCCACCTCACTCAGAGTAAAATTCAAAGAGCTGTCAGCCACCTAGGAAGCTCTGGATGAACCTGCCTCCCACTGCGTCTCTCCTTTCTCGTATATCCTGATATTCCTTTAACAAATGCAGCACACTCCTACCTCAGGGCCTTTGTATTTGGTGCTTCCCTCTGCCTGAAACCTTCTTCCCTCAGATATTTGCATGGCTCACTTCTCACTTCAGGTCTGCTCAAGGATCAGCTTATCAGACCACTTTCCTGATTGTCTTCTGTAAATTAGCACACACATTCCACATTCCTGTCCTCTACTCCATTTCTGTTTCCTTCTGGCATTTGTCACCATTGTACATATTTAGTATTATCTGTCGCCATTCACTAGAATATAAATTCTATGAGGGCAGAGATTTGCCTGTTTTCTTTTCAGTCCATTATTTCTACTATCTGGCATATATTAGGCACTGAAAAACGTTTGTTCAATCAGTGAATAAATGAACTCAAACCCGATGTCTCAGAGCAAAGGAATAAAGCATTAGGAATTCCAGGCCGGGCGCGGTGGCTCAAGCCTGTAATCCCAGCACTTTGGGAGGCCGAGACGGGTGGATCACGAGGTCAGGAGATCGAGACCATCCTGGCTAACACGGTGAAACCCCGTCTCTACTAAAAAATACAAAAAACTAGCCGGGCGAGGTGGCGGGCGCCTGTAGTCCCAGTTACTCCGGAGGCTGAGCCAGGAGAATGGCGTGAACCTGGGAGGTGGAGCTTGCAGTGAGCTGAGATCCGGCCACTGCACTCCAGCCTGGGCAACAGAGCCAGACTCTGTCTCCAAAAAAAAAAAAAAAAAAAAAAAAAGGAATTCCAAAAAGATGTGGAGATAATTCTTAATTCTGTTATTTGCCAGCTGTCTTTGAGCCACATTATCAGCCACTATTTTTCCAGCCTATTACATGGGAGTAATACCCAACTACATTTCTTATTAAAGGAAGCATGGAATTTAACTGCAACCAGGACAAGATAATTAACATTTATTGAGCACTGTCTTTGGGTTGAACCCTTTACATAATATCACTCTCAAAAATCCTCTTGTAAGGCAGGTGTCATTTCCCCACTTAACAGAGACTAGTCTGAAATTCAGAGTTAAGTTAACAAAACAGTAAGTGTTGGAGTTAGGATTTTCATCCAGTGCTCTGTGGCTCATAAATTCATGTCCAGCCTTGGAGAGCTAAGCACGCAGGAAAACAAAAAAGAGAAAAACATTATTTTCTTTTTACTATGGGATGCTTTCAACTGTTATTTGAACGCTATTTTCAGGTCAGCATCAAGAGCCAAATTTGAAAGCCAATGCCGCATATTGAGTTGCTGTCATTGTGTGGAGATTAAATAATATCTTTTCCTTATCCATTGCAAGGGTCATAGTTGGGGCACTTATAATAAAAGACAGATTAACAAGAGAAAAGCATACAAATGTATTTAATGTAAGTTTTTTTTTTTTTTTTTTTTGAGATGGAGTCTGGCTCTGTGGCTCAGGCTGGAGTGCAGTGGCCGGATCTCAGTTCACTGCAAGCTCCGCCTCCCGGGTTTACACCGTTCTCCTGCCTCAGCCTCCGGAGTAACTGGGACTACAGGCGCCCGCCACCTCGCCCGGCTAGTTTTTTGTATTTTTTAGTAGAGACGGGGTTTCACCGTGTTAGCCAGGATGGTCTCGATCTCCTGACCTCGTGATCCGCCCGTCTCGGCCTCCCAAAATGCTGGGATTACAGGCTTGAGCCACTGCGCCCGGCCGCAAATTTTTGTATTTTTAGTAGAGACGGGATTTCACCATGTTGGTCAGGCTGGTCTCGAACTCCTGACCTAGTGATACGTGCCACCACGCCTGGCTAATTTTTTTGTAGTTTTAGTAGAGACGGGGTTTCACCATGTTGGTCAGGCTGGTCTCGAACTCCTGACCTAGTGATCTGTGCATCTCGGGCTTCCTAAAGTGCTGGGATTACAAGTGTAAGCCAGAATGAAGGTTTTATGACCTACTTCAGAAGAATGTCAGCTAGGTTTTATGGCCTGCTTCAGGGGAGAAAGGGTGAGGGGAAGTTGAGAATGACCTTCCTGCTTCTGCTGTTTTCTGTAATGGTAAGGTGCCATATTTTGGGGTAGCAAGTCCTGAACCTCATCATCATCAAATATTGATAAAAAGGACCACAGTGTGACAGAAAAGAATTTAGCAGATGAAACTTATGTCTCCTTGTGGTTAAAGCAAGCAAAGGAAACTGTAGTAAACCCTCCTGAAAGAACTGGAGCCAACCTGCAGGATCCGCACAGTTTCCTAGGTCTCTGCCCAATCAGGAGTCATGACTAGTTTCAAGAACACCCTGTGGGATTTGGCGGCTACTTTCACAGCTCTTCAGTTGATGTGAGGTCTGCCATTTACGACTTTGCAGGCTTCCTTTATGTGTGGCAAAATGGAGGGAGAAGTGCCAAGTCACAGCAAAATCCTGGCTTTCTTATTTCAAAGCACCAACCCCCTCCAGTCCTTTCTATTGCATGTTGTGGCTGCCACCCATGGCTCGGGGAATTTCATTTTTAGCTCTCTGAGTTCCAAATACATTCTCAGTGAGTGATGTCTTCTGTCTTTCAGGATTTCTGAGCCAGTTGTGTCCAGGTGAGTCACCTGCCCCAAAGGAATGCCAGATTCTGTTAGAAAGCCCCATGAAAGTGGACCTACATCTTATTAATCTTACTTTCACCTTGGTTGTACTGGTGAAGAAAAGTGCTTTTGGAAGAAAAGTGCTTTTGTAAGAAAAGTGCTTTAACAAGCAGGGGTTCCCATTTGTTTCTCAGCTTAGGTAAAGTGGTAATTCTGATGAGGTGAATTTGTTTCCTAAACCAGTGTTCTCACACTTTTCATATTTATGGTATTTTTAGTGGCATAACTTGAAGGAATTAAAAGATTCATGTAACAACAGTAAATAAGTCAGCAGTCATTACTGATCAGTATGAGGGAGAGAAAACAATCTTGTCTCACATTTTAATTTTCTTCTCAGTTCTCCCTTGGTCTCTCAGCAACACTGTTGCTGTTTGATAGAATTATTGACTACCCTAACTACTCTGTCTTATATACACAGAAGGCAGTGTTCTCAAGTGTTCCAGTAAATGCTTCTTTCTTTGGCACCTGTTTGATCTTGATACAATGCTTTCTGGTTCACAGCAAGTTTTGCTCTGCCCTACAGCCTATCATACCACCCACTGCTTATCTGGCAGACATTGCTGAATAGAATGTCTTTAGTGCTAGCCAAAAAGGATTGGGTATATTGATCACAAATTAATAACACATCCACTTTTTTGGGATACATATATGTGCTGTGTTACACTCTTTGTGAACCATTGGTCTGGACAAATGCAGTCCAAGATTGTTTGGATTTCCTCTATTCCATCTTGTTTTCCTCTTTTACCTGTAACTGTATTTAACATCTGCTTTTGCCAAGGGGTGTGTGTGTGTGTGTGTTTGTGTGTGTGTGTGTGTGTGTGTGTTTTCTTTCTTTCAGGGTACCAGCCTTCCTTTCCTTTGGCTCAAACGAGATCATGAAACAATAATAGCTGAGCACGGCTCTGATTCTTGGTAAAGGAATCCAGTTTAGAGAAATTGCATTAGTCAAAAACAATATGAGCTTGACTCCTATCTACTTAGTAATTGGGTGGTGTTAATCTGAACTCCTGTTCTTTCCTTTCCTCCAAATTAGAGATCATAATGATACTGCTTATGAAGATTAGATGCAATAATATATGGAATACATGTAGCACAGGCCACAGTGCTTAGTCAGTGTAATTTCCTTTTTTTAAATGGCTCTCTCCTTTTCTGGATCACTGTGTATCTGCTGGCACTGCTGCTGAAGGCCTTGGGTCAGGCCTACGGAATGGATGAATTGGAATTGACAGCCAACCAGCAAGCAACAGTTATGGGCTGACTTTCTGAAGTGTCGGAAAGATATGTATTAACTCTGCTCTTTATAAGATGTTTAAACATAGCTCTCTTCTTATACACCTGTATTCAATCATTTTTACAAGCAAATCTAAGTAATTCAATTTTCTCATGGCATGAGTTTTCCTAATCCTGTGTGGAATAATTGAAGAATCAAGCTGGCCATGCTTGGAATCAAGTGAGACTTTTTGTTTATTTTTGTTTGTTTTTTTTTGAGACGGAGTCTTGCTCTGTCGCCCAGGCTAGAGTTCAGTGGTGCGATCTTGGCTCACTGCAAGCTCCGTCTCCCGGGTTCACGCCATTCTCCTGCCTCAGCCTCCTGAGTAGCTGGGACTACAGGTGCCTGCCACCATGCCTGGCTAATTTTTTTATATTTTAGTAGAGATGGGGTTTCACCGTGTTAGCCAGGATGGTCTCGATCTCCTGACCTCGTGATCCACTTGCTTCGGCCTCCCAGAGTGCTGGGATTAGAGGCGTGAGCCACAGCGCCCAGCCCAAGTGAGACTATTACCTGATCTCATGGGACTTTCTTCTGAGACCATAAAGGCAACTGCTTCTCAAGACAGTTCTTTCAGGGGAGGAAGGGAGGAAAATTTATCCACTAGCTCCCATTTCTCATTGGTCAAATATTTGCTTTCTAATACATGAGTTCTTCTACATGTCGGGATTGTACCCATGTGGACCTAGCAAGCTTCATGTCATTTCATCCCTTAGCATTGACTGAGCAAAAAGCAAGAAGTGCCTAGTGTGGGCATGTGAAAATATTGTTAGGTTGTGCCTACATGAAATTAATCAGAGACCAACCAATGTTTGTCGGTGCAGTGACTACTGGTATTGCAACAAGTGTGGCAATGACAGAAGTAGATGCAGCCAAGATATTAAAATAAGCCATAGGCTGTACATGATACATTCCACCCTTTGCACTATTCACATCAATTTATGTGCTCTCATTATATCCAGCTGCCATAATAACTGTGTGTGTGTGTGTGTGTGTGTGTGTGTGTGTGTGTGAACAGCATGCTGTCACTTTTTTTCCCAAAGGGAGAGGTTCACTCAACCAAGAGTCCTCTTCAAGGTGATGACTAGCTATAATCTCTGAAAAAACTTAAATAAAGAGTTGAGTGAAGCTATAATTCCTGTTGCCACAACGGATCCCAAGGCTGTAATAGGTATCTACCACTTCCTTTCTTCACCATCTATTCTGAATCCCTTCATATTCAATTGTTCACCTGCTGGGATGACATGGATCTTCATCTCTGAGGGCTGGTATTTATAGTTGCCTCGCCCTTGTCAGGCTCGGTTGTTATAATTGAGCATCTTCTATGCATAATACTACCAAGAGAAGGCCAGGCATGGTGGCTCACCCCTGTAATTCCAGCATTTTTGGAGGCTGAGGCCAGTGGATCCTCTGAGATCAGGAGTTCAGGACCAGCCTGACCAACATGGTAAAACTCCGTCTCCACTAAAAATACAAAATTAGCCGGGTGTGGTGATGCATGCCTGTAATCCCAGCTACTCAGGAGGCTGAGGCAGGAGATTTGCTTGAACCCAGGAGGCGGAGGTTGCAGTGAGCCAAAGATTGTGCCATTGCACTCCAACCTGGGCAGCAAGAGTGAAACTCCATCTCAAAAAACAGCCAACCAACCAACCAACCAACAAAACAAACTACTACCCAGAGATACCTCAGTGAATTCCTGGGTTCCTGACATGTTCCTTTTTATTCCTGTTGTATAGTAGCAATTCTGGATTATTTCTCATGATAATCAGGATCAATGATTCCTGAGGAGACATTCACACCTTTGTTGCATGTTAGTTCCTGGTATAAGGAACTTTAAGTAAAAAGGTAGGTAGGTTATAGCTTTAAGTTCAGTAGGTACCTTTCTGTGTCATCTGACAGAGCATTCTGCTGTCCATCTGATCACCCTAGAACTGTAATCTCTAACCTTGTGCAACCTATGATTAGAAAGTACAAGTTCTGTGGGTTTCAGAAATTAAAAAACCCAATTCTATTTGACCCTATGGTTCCCAGATTCATGAATTCTTGCTATTTAGGATAAAGCACCACCATATAATTTGCCTTTTGTCAGCAGATAATCTACAACCTAGGGGAAAGAGGACTCTTGAGCTGGTGCCTTTGCTGAAACTTTAACAGGACTTTCCACTGTTCTACTAGACAGAGTATCTTGATGACGGTATGCATAGGAAGACCAGTGGGTCCTTTAGTCATGCCTCCATGTAGCCTTTCCTTTGGCATAAATTGGGATTTTGTTCTGCAGAAATGCCGAATGGAATACAATACACATAGATCAGATAGTCTGTAAGCCAGTAGATAGTGGTGGTGAGGGAGGTAAAAGGGAAGGCAAACTAACACCATAAGTAGATTTCTATTTCAGTGAGACCAAATCACAGTCCCTTTCATGTGGAAGTGGCCCATTGCAGTAAACCTACTGCTAAACTTGAGGTTGTGTCAAGGGATGGTGTCATCTTGATGGCTCAGAATTAGTCTCTTCTACTAGAAGACTGGACATTCACCATGACAGTAGCTGTATCAGTCTTTGTGAGAGGAAGTCAATGTTGTCAGGCCAATTCAATGTCTTCATTTCTGCCACATGGCCCATTTCATTGGCTGTGGTTGCTAAAAGGGACAATCCATAGAAAGATTCATTCTGTGCCTTTAATTGTTGACCACCTCCTCTGCATGGAATATTCTCTAATGAGTATTTATGTAAGACACGAGGATATAAATACTTTTGGCTCAGTCCGATAAATTCATTTATATACCTCTTCCTAGAATTCCTTGTTCTTGATCTTCTTGTGTCATTCCTTCCAGGCCCCTCAACAATTAGCCAAGTCACTGACCACTTGCCAGGAGTCTATGTAGGTCTGTACCTGAAGCCCCATCTCATTCCATTACAATTAAATGACCAAGTGTTCTGCTAGCAGCTCTGCCCACTGGGAGAATTCCCTTCACCACTGTCCTCTAGAAGTACCCCAATGGGATTATAATAACAATTGTCCATTTTCAGTCAGCACCAACATATTATGCCACCCATTTTGAACCAAGCCCAAGTCCTTTCCTCCTCTGACACTTGGTTATAGAGAACCCTCTGTAAATTAGAAGTTTGAATTTTAGAAGAGGCATTAGTGTGATAATGTGAATCTGAGCTGTGTGTTTATGAAATGTGCTTGTACCTTCTTGAACTATTTGAACCTGATCCTTAATGTAGCATTTACATGGAATAATGGGTTGCCTTGCACCTGCTCCAACTATGACACAGTGGATCAAATAAGATTCAGCATTTGATGGGCAGCTTTGGATACATACTGATTGATGTTAGTACCCAGTCCCTCTTAGGGTCCAGAAGAATGACAGGCATTACTTTGCTTTCTTTGTTTTGTTTTGTTTTGAGATGGAATTTTGCTCTTGCTGCCCAGGCTGGAGTGCAATGGCACAATCTCAGCTCACTGCAACCTCCGTCTCCTGGTTTCAAGCAATTATCCTGCCTCAGCCTCCTGAGTAGTGGGGATTACAGGCGTGCGCCACTACACCTGGTTAATTTGGTATTTTTAGTAGAGATGGGGTTTCTCCATGTTGGTTGGGCTGGTCTTGAACTCCCGGCCTCACGTGATCCACCCACCTCAGCCTCCCAAAGTGCTGGGATTACAGGTGTGAGCCACTGTGCCCGGCCTAGGCACTGCTTTTCTTTTTTTTCTTTTTTTTTTCGGAGATGGAGTCTAGCTCTGTTGCCCAGGCTGGAGTGCAGTGGCGCGATCTCGGCTCACTGCAAGCTCCGCCTCCCGGGTTTACGCCATTCTCCTGCCTCAGCCTCCCGAGTAGCTGGGACTACAGGCGCCCGCCATCTCGCCCGGCTAGTTTTTGTATTTTTTTTAGTAGAGACGGGGTTTCACCGTGTAGCTCAGGATGGTCTCGATCTCCTGACCTCGTGATCCACCCATCTCGGCCTCCCAAAGTGCTGGGATTACAGGCTTGAGCCACCGAGCCCGGCCGGCACTGCTTTTCAAACAGAAAAGTGCTCTCTGCTACAAAAGCCATGACCTTACTTTCAAGCTCTAGGAGACACTAACAATTCTTCTATTGGGGCCGACCTGGTCCTCCACCCAGAGTTCTCATCTGCTACTGTTCCCTTTAGTATACAACCTGAGTAGGAGGACAGGTGGGTCACAGTCTCAACTTGTTGCAATCTCTCTTCTTACTCTGGGTTCCATGTGAAACCACAGCCTTCTGGGTCACCTGATAAATGGATTGGAGCAGTGCTCCTAAGAGCAGTCTATGCTCCCTCCAAAACTCAAAGAAGCCAACTTAGTGATTGGAGGTGCAACTTTTTCTTAGTGGTAGGAGGTGCAACAATTCATTCTTATCTTAGAGATATGCTGTCCAGTAAAGTAGCCACTAGCCCTTGTGGCTATTTAAATGAATTTATAAAAATGCATATATGCGGCTGGGCGCGGTGGCTCACGCCTGTAATCCTAGCACTTTGGGAGTCAGAGGCAGGCAGATCACCTGAGGTTAGGAGTTTGAGACCAGCCTTGCCAACATGGTGAAACCCCATCTCTACTAAAAATACAAAAATTAGCCAGGTGTAGTAATGCATGACTGTAATCCTAGCTACTCAGGAGGCTGAGGCAGGAGAATCGCTGGAACCTGAGAGGCAGAGGCTGCAGTGAGCCAAGATCGTACCACTGCACTCCAGCCTGGGTGACAGAGTGAGACTCTGTCTTAAAAAATAAATGTATATACATATATTCATAAATATATATGTTCATAATATATATATTCATTATATATATATATATTCAACTCCACAGTTTCACTAGCCAAATTTCAAGTGTTCAATAGCTGTATGTAGCTAGTGGGTACTCTGCTGTACGGCACAGACATAGAACATTTCTATCATGGCAGAAAGTTTTATTGGACAGCACTACCTTAGAGGCTCTATCCTCATGTGGCAGATTAAGATTCAAACCCAGGTCTATCTGATGCTAAAGCCCATGCTTTTTCTACTTTAGCAAGTCACAGGCGGACTGGGTCTAAGCAAATGCTTTTCTGTTGTTGAGTCCAAGGGCAAAATGAGCTCTCCAATCAGATTTTTGTGCAATTAAGTTTTGGTTCATGTAGTGTGGCTACAAATTCTCTTTGCATTTCAATAAATAAAAAAGGCATTTTATCTAAAGGCCAAGTCTGTAATAGTGACTCTCCATATCTGACTTCTCTTTCTTGGCTTCAGTGGACTCAGAAAGCAGTTTTCTTTTTAAAGAAAGTTTTTATATAGCTCAGAAATATTATGCATTTCCAAAGAAATAGAGCAGACTAGCATTCTGTGGCAGACAGCAGAATCTCTCTGAATGTTGTGGTTCTGCATTTCCATCTGTACTCCATAAAAGGCAAAGATCATTGTCCCCACAGAATGCAGCTGAATGGCAGCTGGAGCATGAATGGACAGGAAAAAACACTCTCCTCCCTCTAATAACACCACTTATGGCAGACAGGCAAGGTTCTCTTCTGAACGTGGTAAAGAGATGCTGTTATGATAAGAGTAATTATTATACATTAGTTAAAATCCCATTTAGGGAGAGTTATATTGCAGCTATTTTAAAAGAGGTTTGCTAACCCTCCAAGTTTGAGGGAGAGATTAATTAGTGTCAGTGAAGGATCTCCAAGATAAAAACAAATTACGCCTCCTCATCTAGCCTTGCTTGGGTGTCCTTGAGTTGCTGTTTCCTTTGTGACAGGGACACTGTTTGGTCTGATCTATTCTGCTTGGAGAGAAGGGAAGGGAACTCAAATTTGCTAGGGCTTCTGATGTGCCAGACACCATGATATGTACTTTAGAAGAAGGAGGCACTTTGAACTAGGATTTCCCATTGTTCCCACTCAGTCCACTGCAGAACATTTGCTAAATTGAGGCATTTATGCCCTAAGACCATCTCTGTGACACAGATTGAATCACGTTTTGGGTGGCCCCTCCTAAGCCACTCTGGATTATTTACTTCTATTTCATTCAAACGGGCAAAAGAAAATAGAAGGTTAAAAAACCATAGTTTAGTAGTTTGTTTCTTTTAAACCCTCCCATGAATACTAAAAATATTTGCTTCAGGATTGCTGGCTTTGGGGATATTTTAAAAATACGGCAACAGGTCGAATTCCTACCAGAAATAAATATTGTTAGCTTTTATTCTTAGTTCAGTCTCACTGGCTATAAGATTTTATCATTTCTCCCATCAAGTACTTTGAATTTTCAGCCTAGATTTTCTGAGACAAACTTCGTCTGATGTACTGCACGATTGTCAGTTAAAGCAAATCATTACATGTGAACTTAAATGCATTTCGATCTTGTTATCTTTGTGAAATTTATTACATTAAGTAAATTTACAAATTATTAAAAAAGATCTTACACTATGAGTCTAATTTTAGTTTCAGGAAATAGTTGTGCTTATCACCCAAATCATTACCTGTTCCATCTATTTCAATTGATTTTGCTAGTTGTGTAAATGTAGACCAATTATTTACGCTGAGACTTCACTTTTTTTCTTCATTAAAAAGAAGAATAATAGTTACTTCATAGGATTCCAGTGAGGATCAAATGAGATGATGCCCTTAGTGACTTCACCTTCACGTCAAGATGGTGTAATAGGTGCCAGATTTACTCCGCTGGCTGAAACAACCAAAAATTGCCTAAAATGTATGAAATAATTTTTTAAAGACACTTAGGCAACAAACAACAAAGAACAATTATTCCTGAGGGATAAGAGACAAATGAGGTAAGCCCTGTAATTGTCCCAGCTTACTGTGTTTAAGGAGTTTCTAAGTAGTGAAGCAGGGAAGTGGAATCTAGGCAAATAAATTTCAGAACAAAGAATATTACCGGGAATAATGAATGCCATTTCATCAGATAAAGGGTTCATTCTGTCAAGAGGGCATAACAATCCTTTTTTTTTGAGATGGAGTCCTGCTCTGTCACCCAGGTTGGAGTGCAATGTCATGGTCTTGGCTCACTGTAACCTCTGCCTCCCGGGTTCAAGTGATTCTCCTGCATTCACCTCTTGAGTAGCTGGGACTACAGGTGCGTGCTACCACACCTGGCTAATTTTTTTATTTTTAGTACAGACAGGGTTTCACTATGTTGGCCAGGATGGTCTCCATCTCCTGACCTCGTGATCCTCCTGCCTTGGCCTCCCAAAGTGCTGGCATTACAGGCATGAGCCACTGTGCCCAGTCTGGGCATAACAATCTTAAACACATATGCACCTAATAACAGAGTTTCAAAATATGTGAAGCTGGTTGGGTGCAGTGGCTTATGCCTATCATCCCACACTTTGGGAGGCCCAGGTTGGTAGATCACTTGAGGTCAGGAGTTTGAGACTAGCCTGGCCAACATGGTGACCCCATCTCTACCAAAAAATACAAAAATTATCTGGGTGTGGTGATGTGTGCCTGTATTCCCAGCTACTTGGGAGGCTGAGGTGGGAGAATTGCTTGAACCCAGGAGGTAGAGGTTGCAGTGAGCCAAGATCACACCACTGCACTCTAGCCTGGGTGACAGAGTAAGACCCTGTCTACACACACACACACACACACGCACACACACACACAAAGTGAAGCTGCCAGGTATGATGGCTCATGCCTATAATTCTAGCACTTTGGGAGGCCAAGGTGAGAGGATAACTTGAGGTCAGCTGGACAACATAGTGAGATTTCATTTCCACAAAAAATTTTAAAAAGTAGCTGGTCATGGGCCGGGCGCGGTGGCCCACACCTGTAATCCCAACATTGTGGGAGGCCAAGGCAGGTGGATCACAAGGTCAGGAGAAGGAGACCATCTTGGCTAACATGGTGAAACCCTGTCTCTACTAAAAATACAAAAAATTAGCCAGGCGTGGTGGCGGGCACCTGTAGTCCCAGCTACTTGGGAGGCTGAGGCAGGAGAATGGCGTGAACCTGGGAGGTGGAGGTTGCAGTGAGCTGAGATTGCACCACTGTACTCCAGCCTGGGTGACAGAAGGAGACTCTGTCTAAAAAAAAAAAAAAAAAAAAAGCGCTGGGCATGATGGTGTGTACCTATAGTCCCAAGTACTTGGAAAGGTGAGGGGGAAGAATTGCTTGAGCCAGCAGGTCAAGGCTGCAGTGAGCCGTGAACATGCCACTACACTCCAGCCTGGGTGACAGAGTAAGACCATGTCTCTTAAATAAAAAAAAAAGAAAGAAAGAAAAGAAAAGGGAAGAAATGAATTAGAAAATTCAAAATGATTTAAAAGTAATGTTATAAAGGATAGCATATAAAAAAATGAATGAAGAACAGCTAAGCTGCATTTATTGGAGAGGAAATTTGGATATTAGAGTATTAGGGAAACCAAGAAAGAACTTGAGTAGGAAGAGGAGAAAGTGAAGTGCTGTAGAGAGGTGCTGGAAGTGCAGCAAGTGCATTGGCAAAACTAGGGTGATCTGTGTATAATGACAGACAGAATAATGTATTAGACAATAGTGTCACAGGATTCACAGGGCTGCGAGCTGCAAGATGCCCACCACAAATGTGGCACTTTTCAGACTCACCATTTTGTGAGATTGCCTTCCTTCAAGATTGAACCAGATGCTCATTTTAACCCAATTTCACGTGGATAAAACTCTAAAAGGTCAGCATAGGCTAGCGCCTCAAATTCAGTACTTTAACACAATAAACATCCTTTTCTCTCACATGGCAATCCAGTAAAGGCCTGCAGGAGGATTCTGCTCCATGTGGTCATTCGGGAGCCCAGGCTCCTTTTGTCTTGTGTTTCTGCTCTTCTCTCCATTTTTCAAATTCTGTCCACTTAGCTAGTGGGTAGGAAAGGAGAACTAGGACTGCATGAAGGACATTTTAACATTTCAGGCATAGATGTGGCACATGCCATGTAGGTTCGTATTCCATTGGCTGAAAGTCAGACACATGGTATCAACTAATTGCAAGATGTGGTCCAGCCATGTGCCCAGAAGAAAAGCAGAACGCTGGTATTTGTAAACACCAATAATCTCTACAACAGATGTCCCTGTCCTGTGTATTGATGCTCTGGGAACCATACTCCTTTGTCAAACACTGAGCCTAACTCCAATTTATTTTCTAAGTGAATCTAGTGGTTTTTATTAAATGCTCATGGAAAGAATTTAAATTGGAGTCAAACATGAATACTTTCTAACATTATTGAATGGAAATAAAGCATCATACAAATGTATAAACAGACAAAGTTTTCAAATTTCAATATGTAAGGGGAGGACAAAAGAATCTCACAAATCATTTAATTCAGTCTTCTAATTTTGCAGTTAACTAAACTGGACCAACAGCCCACATCTATGTAGATAATGAGCAAGAGAGCCAGGGTTGAAACCTAATTGATATGATGTCAGGCTTTAAACTACAAACACGAATTTAACACAGCAAGACAAAAAGTCTTCATGTTATACTTTTAAAAGGCACACAACATGCCAGGTGCAGTGGCTCACGCCTGTAATCTCAGCACTTTGGGAGGCCGAGGTGGGCAGATCACAAGGTCAGGAGATCGAGACCATCCTGGCTAACTCGGTGAAACCCCGTCTCTACTAAAAATACAAAAAATTAGTCGGGCGTGGTGGCGGGCGTCTGTAGTCTCAGCTACTAGGGAGGCTGAGGCAGGAGAATGGTGTGAACCCGGAGGCGAAGCTTGCAGTAAGCCGAGATTGTGCCACTGCACTCCAGCCTGGGGGACAGAGCGAGACTCCATCTCAAAAAAAAAAATAAAAAAAAAGGCACAGAACAATTAAACAGGTTAGAAATCTAATATGTCTTTAAGTTACATGGATGTATAAAGGAACCTCATTTTTAAAAGCTATTATTATCATTTTTGGAGCCAGAGTCTCGCTCTGTTGCCCAGGCTGGAGTGCAGTGGCACTATCTCAGCTCACTGCAACCTCCACCTCCTGCGTTCAAGCGATTCTCCTGCTTCAGCCTCCCAAGTAGCTGGGATTACAGGTGCCTGCCACCATGCCCAACTAATTTTTACATATTTAGTAGAGACAGAGTTTCACCATGTTGGCCAGACTGGTCTTGAACTTCTGACCTCAGGTGATCCACCTGCCTCAGCCTCCCAAATTGTTGGGATTACAGGCATGAGACACCATGCCCGGCCTCCAATCTCATTTATTTTTAATAAACATTTTGTGTTTTTAGTTGATGAGATGATAACAAGAGTCTACCAGAGAAGTGCCTGCTGTCCATGGGTTAATGAATCGGATTGTTAATAGCAGTGGAGGTGGGTCTCTTTCTTTAGGAAATAGTTGATCAGTTTTCTTTGGCTTTCATAATTTTAAATTTAGATCAAGTCAGAGAAATGACAATATATAGCCTTTTGCTTTTAGGATAACAGTATGTTTCAGTACACATAGACTTGTTTTGCTGTCAATGTTCTTTTTTTCTGATCTAAGTGCCACCATTTATCTCCTGTTCTTCTTCATATTTTGTATACACAAAGCCCAACTTCGGTTTGATAGTAGGAGTTAAGGAGTTCCATATGAATGGATTTTCCAGACAAAGGAAGCTTACCTACATTATTGGAATTTAATAATTTTAGAAGAAAATCTTTCTAGGCTGTACCACCTACTTATCCATCACCTTTAAAAGAGTCTTGATGTCCTCCCTTTAATACAGACCTTAGCAAATGAGAGCAGAGATTTGAAGCCAGACTGCTTAGGTTTAAGACCTGGTTCTGACTCTTACCAGCTGTGTGACCTCAGGCACGTTACTGTCTCAGTTTCCTCATTTGTAAAATAAGAATATTAGTATATTCTTCTTAAAGTGGTTGTGAAGACTGAAAGATAATATATGTAAGGCCCTTAAGACAGTGTCTGTCTTAAGTAAGTATGTAATAATTACTAAGTATGTATTAGCTCAAGTCTACACTGTGAGAGGGGGGTTGGCAGAAGTAAGATATTAATTAATGGAATATACAAGTGCATTTACCAACTTGTGATAAGTGATAGAAAAGGAAAGTACTAAGTGCTATTAGAGTGTTAACAGGGGAACCAGATTTAGCCTGGCATTGTGTTATAGAA
The DNA here is from genome assembly GCF_000951035.1 of Colobus angolensis palliatus. NCBI lineage: Eukaryota > Metazoa > Chordata > Mammalia > Primates > Cercopithecidae > Colobus > Colobus angolensis. The sequence goes on from NW_012114688.1 coordinate 2,862,410, forward strand.
TTCTTTACATTTTAGTTTTTCCTACGGATGTGTGAATTTTTTGAAAGCAAGAAGCATGTCTTAATCTTCCTTATGTAACTGTCAGTAAGCACAGTCTCTGGCGCATAGCAGGGGCTCGAGACTACTTTGGAAGGAGAGATTAAAGGAAAGAAAGAAAAAATTCTACAGGCATCACCCGGAGAATGTAAAGATATTCCAGGCAAGTATTCTGCAGGGGGTAGAGAATTGTGCACCTTGGTGACCCTGCCACCTGCAGAGGTGCAGTACCTCCCGTACAGGGGTCAGCATCCCAGTGATTCCTGGCATCTGCAGCTTAATGAGGATGTATCCATTTATGCATTAAGGCTCATTTCCCTTGTTCAAAGCAGTCCCTCAGGTCTTCCCGGAGGACTGGTTTGCTTATTTTATATAGGATTCTTAGAATACTGCTTACATGTTTGATAATCAGAGAGTCTTGGGAAGGGGGTTGCTTATCTTGGGAAAAGACAGTGAGCTATGTTTGAAGGCAGGTTTTCTTCCTCTCTCGAGAGACTCGAGCAGTTTGAAAATAGGCTGCCTTCAGCCTTACTTGGAATCTGGAGTGAAAGAGAAATACAGGGATGCAGCACTGAAGGAGCCCTGCTGTTCTCCTGGCCTGAGGGCTGAATCAATTCTGCAGGTAACCTGGCATGAGCCTTCCACTTCATATGGGAGAGAAGGGAGGAGCAGATGGCCAGGTGCCTTGCCCCAGGTCACACAGACCTGCATGCTCCCAGTTTACACCCTATACCACAACACATGGGGAATGGGAAAGTGGAATCAACTTAAAAGCAAAAAAAATCTATGAATCAAAAGCTGGGTTTGATGGTGCACGCCTGTAGTCCTAGTTACTCAGAAGGCTGAGCTGGAGGATCACTTGAACCCAGGAGTTCAAGGCTGGCCAACATAATGAGACCCTGTCTCTAAAATAATGATGCTGCTGCTGCTGCTGTTGCTGCTGATAATAATAATAATAATAATAAAATCTATGAATAAATTAGAAAAGACAAGGAAGAGACTGAATTGTGTGAACCTCCAATTTTAAATGGTGTTAGGAGAAAGACTATTTTTTTAAAAAATGTAATCAAAATAGTTGATGAGAACAACAGTAATACCGTCAAACACTTATTTGTTATTTACTTGGCATTATTCTGAGAGTTTTATATGTATAAATTCATTTAACTTCCATAACAACTTCCTGGCCTAGATTTTATTAATTTTACACGTGAGGAAAACTGAGACATGGGAGCTTAAGCAACTTGCCCAAGGTCACATATTTAGTCGGTTGGAGAGTTAGAATGAAGATTTAGTTAAATATTTGCAGGAGCTGCGCAGAGTGCTGAATGGCTGTCTTGCTGCTGCTACGGCTCCGCCCTCTGGCCGCTCACCCTGACCCATGGATGGGGATGTCTGGCTAAGCCCAGGGCTTAATGGCTCTCTCCTGCTTTACAAAAGAACCCTGGAGTCTGGGCTCCTTGACATAAAACTGGTTTGTGTCCGTAGGTTTATGACATTACGTTTTATGTTGTCAGTGGAGCAGTGTCCTGGTAATTGTTGTCATTGTTCTATATTTGTCCCTGTATAGTCACTGGCTGAGAGCTTCCTTAAACTCCTAGAGCACTGAAGGATTTTAGATTTTCATCGATACAAAATATAATTTCAGGATTATAATCCACAGTGAATTTTGGGATCTGTCCTCAGCTTTCTTTCTTTTCTTTTTTGTTTTTGAGACAGAGTCTCGCTCTGTCGCCCAGGCTGGAGTGCAGTGGTGCGATCTCGGCTCACTGCAAGCTCCGCCTCCCTGGTTCACGCCATTCTCCTGCCTCAGCCTCCTGAGTAGTTGGGACTACAGGCGCCCGCCACCGCACTGGGTTAATTTTTTTTTCCTGTTTTTAGTAGAGACGGAGTTTCACTGTGTTAGCCAGGATGGTCTCGATTTCCTGACCTCGTGATCCGCCTGCCTCGGCCTTCCAAAGTGTTGGGATTACAGGCGTGAGCCACCGCGCCGGGCTTGCCTTCAGCTTTCTTTGTATCAGTGGTAATCCACCCCAGATGTTGGAAATAAGAACCAAAAAAATTAATTAACTGTGATGGAAGAATCTAGTCATTGGACCAATTTGCTTCAAGAAACAAAAGAATTATGAAAATCATTATGAAAATCTCAGAATTGTTTTGGTTTTCTTTTGGTGGTTTTTTTTTTTTTTTTTTTTTTGGAGACTGGGTCTTCCTCTATCACCTGGGCTGGAATACAGTGGTGCAATCATGGCTGACTGAAGCCTCTACCTCCCCTGGCTCAGATGATCCTCCCACCTCAGCCTCCCTAGTAGCTGGGACCACAGGCATGCACTACCACACCCAGCTAATTTTTAAGAAATGTTTTTGCCGGACGTGGTGGCTCATGCCTGTAACCCCAGCACTTTGGGAGGCCGAAGCGGGTGCATCATCTGAGGTCGGGAGTTTGAGACCAGCCTGACCAACATGGAGAAACCCCTGTCTCTACTAAAAATACAAAATCAGCCAGGCGTGGTGGCACATGCTAAGGCTGGAGGCTGAGGCAGGAGAATCGCTTGAACCTGGGAGGCAGAGGTTGCAGTGAGCCGAGATCACATCATTGCACTCCAGCTTGGGCAACAAGAGCGAAACTCCATCTCAAAAAAACGAAACAAAACAAACAAACAAAAAAAAACAGAAAAAAACAGAAAACAAAAAAACAAAAATAAAAAACGTAGTTTTGAAGAGATTACAGGCATGATCCACCACAACTGACTAAGAATTGTTTACAAGCCCTTGAGTTTGGAAAATCATCTACAGATGTTAAGATATCTCCAAATAAGAAAACATCTAAATTGAACTGAGAGCACACAGAACAACCCTGGACAGAATAAAAGTGAAAACTAGGTGAAAAAAAAAAATTAAAGAAAGACAAGGACATTATTGAATACTCACTATGTGCTAATCTTTCCCAGGGTACACTTCTCTGTCCCTTTAATGTGGTCCCATTCTCACTTGTTTCCCATTCTCAGATCTTTCAACATTATTCACCTCAAAGCTATGCTAAGAGAAGCAATTAGGATCAACAAGAGAGTCTTGCTTCATTTCAGGAGCTCCACCAAGAAGGCTCCTGGAATCGAACTTGTCCCACGCTCAGAGGAAAGGGACGGTTAGACTCTATCCTTAACTGGGACCCAGGGGAGAAGATAGACAAGACAAAGAAAGTATGGAGGAAACAGAGAAGGCAAATTCTGTGTGGACTCAAAGGCAGCCTGCTGAGAACAGTAGCTAACCTGTTTTCAGCATCCTTTGGATTCCAAATGTGTCCGTGACTCAGCTACAAGAAAACTGGGCTCTTTCTGGTAATGGTCGATATCTGTATGCCCTTCCAGATGCTCAGCTGCATAAAGGCAAAACTCCATCGAGTCTAACTGTCAGGATAGCCCTCTGTGCTAATTACACAAATAAGCAGGCTGAGATCTAGATAGTTTATCAAAACTCAGACAGCTAGTATAAGGCAGAATGAGGCCTGAAAACCCAGGTCTGGGGTTTTGAAACTGAAACACTTTTCATTACTTCAGATGCTGGTTAAACATCCAGCCCAGCACACAAATGCCCTCCTGAGTTAGGATACTTGTGTCTGAGTTCCCCACCCCTTTTCTGCCCCTCGGTTCCTCCTTCCAGGGGCACAGGGCCCTGATGTTGCCCAGGAGAAGGCCTTGCAACATCAGGAAGTCCAGGGAGAGCGACGTGACTGCTGTGCCAGGTTGAGTCAGTGGAGGAATGCAGGCGTGTCAGCGGGTTCCCAGGGGCCCTTTTCATCACCGAGGCACTCAGTAACAGGCTATCAATACCATTCCGAAATAGAAAGCATCAAACAGCCTAGGCTGTGGCTTTGAGTCGCCACCGAGGTGGCCAGCACAGGAAGCATTAGCACATCTTGCTTTTCTAGGAATAAAAGAACCGCAACTGTGTCCTTGAGTGTGTTAAACAATGTTAACTAGAGGGAGGGGTCAGGAGACAGGTATGTGTGGTGGTTTATGGGCAGGAGATGAGAGAAACCACATGGCTCATTTGCCCGGCACTAATGGATCTGAAGCGAGGAGCCGGAGGCCAAGGGCACTGCTGTCTTGAAATGAGAAGAACTGAGAACAAGGGAAGTCCATTAGTGTCATGTTTGTGTTTCTCCTCCTCTGAAGCTGGATTCCAAGCTCACAGGAGAAACGACCAACAGTTTTTATCCTCAAGAGCTTTTTCCCGTTAGTGTCAAATTATCCCAGTAGGGAAAAGGCAAAAAAACAGCAGTATCAATGGAGGCATTCGGCTGCGTACTAGGAAGCCCCTCTCCTCTGCCCAGACCAAAGCTTGGATGCCTTAGGAAGATGATTAAGTTGATATTTGGGGAAGGGGCTTGCTCCTTCGCCCTCGACACATGCAGATTTTCAGCAAGAGATCACCTTACCCACACAGGGTCTGAATCAAGTCCTGCTACCTAAAAAGTTGTCCAAAGGCATCAGTTTACAACGTGACCTGTTAATCAGGATAATCATGTACCTTAGCTCTGAGCCATCACTAATTTAACCAAAACAAAATTGTTTTGATCTACAGAAATCAAAAATCACATAATTAAAATAATAACATCTGATATTTACAAGCAGTTACTTTGGGCCAGGCATTGTTTTAAGTGCTTTACAAGTTCTAACCCATTTAACTCTTACAGTGGTGCCAAGAAGTAGAAAATTGTCACATCTCCACTTTCAAGCAAGAACACAGAGACACAGTGGAGTATTTCATCATCTATTGCCACTTAACATACTGCTGCACTACTTCGTGACCTAAAACAGCAATTTATTGGTATTATCTCATGTTTCTGGGAGAGCAGGAATTTGACAGGTACGGAGGAGCAGTGCTACTCTGCTCCATGGGGTCTAGGACTACAGCTGGGATGATTTGAATAGTGAGGGGCTGGCCAGGCATCTCTGTCTGCATGGTGCCTTCACAGGGCTAACTTGAGTTTTCTCCTAGCATAGTGGCCTCAGGGTGGTTGGACTTCCTCCGTGATGCCCCAGGGCAAGTGATCCAAGAGGTCTGAGTGGAAGCTATAAGGCTTCTTATCAAATAGCCTAAGAGCCCACAGGAGGTGATTTCTGCCACAGGCAAGTCATTAAGACTAGCCAACATTCAGGGGAAAGTGAATTAGATTCTACCTCTAAATATGAAGAAGATCAACAAATGTAGAAGTACTTTCAGTCTGCCACAGTAAGTAATCAAGTCATATAACTAGTAAGCTGAAAAATAGCATTTTGGCCAGGCGCGGTGGCTCAAGCCTGTAATCCCAGCACTTTGGGAGGCCGAGGTGGGTGGATCACAAGGTCAGGAGATCGAGACCATCCTGGCTAACACGGTGAAACCCCGTCTCTACTAAAAATATAAAAAAATTAGCCAGGCATGGTGGCGGGTGCCTGTAGTCCCAGCTACTCAGGAGGCTGAGGCAGGAGAATGGCGTGAACCTGGGAGGTGGAGTTTGCAGTGAGCCGAGATCGCACCACTGCACTCCAGCCTGGGCGACAGAGTGAGACTCTGCCTAAAAAAAAAGAAAAATAGCATTTTAACCTAGACACTGTTTTGTAATTTTTAGAATTTATTTTATTTATTTTAATTTTTAATTTTGTAAGTACATAGTAGCTGTATATACTTATGAGGTACATGTAATGTTTTGATACAGGCATGCAATGCATAATAATCACATCATGGAGAATGAATGGGTTATCCATTGCCTCAAGCATTTATCCTTTGTATTATCAACAATCCAATTATACTCTTTTAGTTATTTTTAAATGTACGATTAAGTTATTATTGACTACAGTCACCCCGTTGTGCTATCCAATAGTAGGTCTTATTCATTCTTTCTATTTTTTGTACCTATTAAACATCCCCACCTCTCCTCTTCCCCTTCCCCCAAGTTGATTTTATTTTAGATTCAGGAGGCACATGTGCAGGTTTATTATAAGGGTATGTTGCATGATGCTGAGGTTTGGACTTCTATTGATCCTGTCATCCAAATAGTGAACATACTACCCAATAGGTAGTTTTTTCAAGCCTTGGACCCTTCCTTCCCCTTTTTGGGAGTACCCAGTGTCCATTATTCTCATCTTTATGTTCGTGTATACCCAATGTTTAGCTTCTACTTATCAGTGAGAGCACGTGGTATTTGGTTTTCTGTTTATGTATTAATTCACTTAGGATAACAGCCTCCAACTGCAACCGTGTTGCTGCATAGAACATGAGTTCATTATTTTTATGGCTGCATAGTATTCCATTAACCCAGACACTCTTAACCACTACATCTGGAAGTTGAATTTATATATCACTGACACAAATTCAGTGGATGATGGATATTCTGGCATTCATTTGTAGTTCAATTGTTTGAAAAATTTACAGTTTCTTCTAGAGGTGTAATATTTCTTTTCCTCTTTCCTTAGGTATTTGTTAAACCAGCTTTGTACCAGGCACTGTCCTAGGTGTTAGGGATAAAAAACAAACAAACTACTGTCCCTGATTTTCAATGTTGTTTTGGTTTGGCTGTGTCCTCACCCAAATCTCATCTTGAATTGTAGCTTCCATAATTCCCACATGTTGTGGGAGCGACCTGGTGGGAGATAATTGAATCATGGGACAGTTTCCTCTATACTGTTCTCATTGTACTGAATAAGTCTCAAGAGATCTGATGGTTTTACAAGGGGAAACCCCTTTCACTTGGTTCTCATTCTCTCTCTTGCCTGCTGCCGTGTAAGAACGTGCCTTTTGTCTTCTGCCATGATTGAGGCCTCCCCAGTAACGTAGAACTGTGAGTCCATTAAATCTCTTTTCCTTAATGAATTACCCAGTCTCAGGTACATCTTTATCAGCAGTGTGAAAACAGAGTAATGCAAATGTCTTGTAGTCTAATAAGGGGAACAAACATGTACTTAATTATTGTTCAATGTAATTAATACTGCATGATAGGAACTAATATGAAGATGGAGGAGAAAACACCTAATTATAGTTTAGGGGTTAGGGAAGCTTTCCAAAGGAAATAAGGTTTGAATTATATCTTAGAGGATTAAGAGGCATTTGCCAGGTGTTATGGACTGAGCTTTAATGTCTCGTCAAAACTCTTATGTTGAAGCCCCAGTCACCAATGTGGCAGAATTTACAGACCGCCTTTAAGGAAGTTATTAAGGCTAAATGAGATCTTAAGGGTGGGTCCTTGATCTGATAAGATTCGTGTCTTTATGAGAAGAGATACCAGAGAGCTCACACTTTCTCTGCCATGTAAGGACACAGTGGGAAGGCAGCCTTCTGAAAGCTAGGAAGATAGCCCTCCCAAACACCTAATTGGCCAGAACCTTGATCCTGGACTTCTAACCTCCAGATCTGTGGAAAATAAATTTGTGTTTAAGCAACTCACTTTGTGGTATTTTGTTAGGTCAGCTCCAGCTGACTAAGACACCAAATAAAAAGAGAAGGAAGAGTATTCCGAAGAGAAGCAATAACATATGTAAGTGAAATGAGACTTAATGGAACAAGGTATATGTAGGGAACCAGCAGTAGTTCACCAGCGCTGAAGCACAGGGTATTTGTGAGGGAGCAATGGTAAACAGACCAGAAAGATGCCAAAATCTAGGTGCTTGGATCTCCTAGAATTGCTGAGTTAACCAGTCCTGGGGTTGCCTGACCTTTGCATTTCTCCTTATGTGAGATAAGTTTTCATATTATTTGAACCATCTTGGCATAGTTTTCTGTCCTTTGTGTTCTAAGGTAGTTGAATCATTCATGATAAATTTTAGCTGCATGTCATGAAAGTTTCAGAATAATTATGGTTTAAATAACATAGACTTTTAATTATTTCTTAATAAAAAATTACCAGATGTTGGCAGTCCAGGCCAGACATACACTTCATGATGGCAAAGTGTAGGATCCCTTTATCAAGTTGCTATACCATTCTTAAGAGCTAGCTTCAGAATCATGTCACAGGGTACAGCTATCATGTCTTCGCTCTTACCAAGAAGATGGAAGGGGACAAGGGATGCCTCACATATCTTCCTTTTTTACAGACATAGAAACCACACACACACAAACACACACACACACACACACACACACACCCCACTTCCACTTTATGGCATTGGGTCATATGCCATTGCAGCATGTCTGTCGCAGCTTGAAAAGTTGTCTTTTCTTTGGATATGCTTCCAGGTAAAAAATCTGTGGGTTTTCACTAAAGAAGAGGTGTAGGGATATTGAGGTGTACTTAGAATCTCTACCACCTAGAGAATCTCCCTAAGTCACCTAGATGATGGTGTAGTTGCATGGGCAACAGTGAGGAAAGAGTGGAGATTCCCAGCGAGGATTTTGTAAAGTACTGTGAGGATGCTTTTGGTGTAACTGGAATTTTGCCATAGTGTCTGACTTGCGGTTAGTTTCCTGCTGGAACAATATGTGTTCTTTCTCAATGTTCCTCAAACCACTTTCCTGGAGTTTTATGAAAGGCTTTCATCCTTGTTGAGAAGAGAGAGAAACATAAAATAGAGAGAATATTTTGGTCATCGGCGTATATACTCTTGTTAATGAATAGTATTTAGTGGTCTATAAGGTGCTTCTGTATCATATAGCTCACATGGATATAAAAAGGAAGCCATATTAGAGAATCATTCTGGTTTTGACTATTGCAGCCACTAGAATATTGATGGTAATACTCAGGTGCAGTACACCATGTTCAAATATTTACAATAGATCTCAAAGGGCTTCCTAACTCAGGGATAAAGGAGGTGGTTCAACAACTGAGTCTGTATGGAGATCGAGGACCTATACACTTTAACAAAGCAGAATAAGATCATTTATAAGCAAAAACATTGTGTGCTTATCAATGGAGTATAGACTATCACTTTCTCCTCTTCTTCTCACTAAGGAACTGGTGAAGATCCTTAGACGGTGAATAGTTTTCTGGGGTTTCCATAACAAAGTACCATAAGTTGTGTGGCTTAAACAACAGAATTTAGGCTAGAAGTCCAAAACCAAAGTGTCAGTAGGGTGGGTTCCTTCTGAGGGCCATGAAGGAGAATCTTTTCCTCATCTATCTCTTCACTACAAGTGGTTTGCTGCTGATATTTGACTTATAAATAGCTTTCTCATCATGTCTTCATATCGTCTTCCTTCTAGGCTTGTCTGCCTCTGTGTCCAAATCTCCCCTTTTTATAAGGACACCAGTCATATTGGATTAGGGCCCTCCCTTATAACATTTTAAGAAAATGGATTACCTCTGCAAATACCTTATTTGCAAATAAGGTCACATTATGAGGTACTGGGGGTTAGCCATCAAATATATCCATTTTTGGGGTGATACAAGCCAACTCATGGCAGATGGGTATTACTGAAGAGACAGCTTTGCTTTTGGTTCAGTTTAGATTTGTCTTCTTCTGAGTTCTGTGGAATTTCCTGTGATGTCCTACATTCCTCCCAAGTGATGCTGCACATATTTGTTAGGGCACTGCTATCATCAGAATGTTTATTTCCTCCTTCAAATTCATATGTTGAAATCCTAACTGCCAAGGTGATGGTATTAGGAAGTGGGGCCTTAGGGAGGCAATTAGGTCATGAGGGCAGAGCGCTCATGAGTCAGATTAGTGCCTTGATAAAAGAAGACCCCAAAGAGCTAGCTCACCCCTTCCACCACATGAGAACAGCAAGTGAGTGCTGTCTATAAGGAAGCAGACAATGTCCAGATACAGAATCTGCTGGCACCTTGATATGGTTTGGCTGTGTCCCCACCCAAATCTCACCTTGATTGTAATCCCCATAATCCCTATGTGCCAACAGTGGGACCAGGTGGAGGTAATTGGATCATGGGGAGGTTTCCCCCATGCTGTTCTCATGATAGTGAATGAGTCTCACAAGATCTGATGGTTTTATAAACATCTGGCATTTCCCTTGCTCGTACTCGCTCTCTCCTGCTGCCTTGTGAAGAAGGTGCCTGCTTCTCCTTTGCCTTCTGCCATGATTGTAAGTTTCCTGAGGCCTCCCAATCAATGTGGAAGTGTTAGTCAATTAAACCTCTTTCCTTTATAAATTACCCAGTCTCCAGTATTTCTCCATAACAGTGTGAGAACAGATTAATACATACCTTGATCTTGGACTTCCTAGTCTCATTTCTGTTGTTTAAAAGCCACACAGATTGTGGTATTTTGTTATAGTATCTCAAACAGACTTCGAGAGACACTTATTAGTAATTTCTTATGTTATTTCTCAGAATTCACGTTAAGTATTCACATTGTGTCAATATTGCTGAGGAGACTAGATCCGCCCCCCTGCCCCCCCAACTCCTTGCAAAATGCTAACCACTTGCTTTGCTTTTTTTTTTTTTTTTTGAGACGGAGTCTGGTGCTCTGTCGCCCAGGCTGGAGTGCAGCCGCCTCCCGGGTTTACGCCATTCTCCTGCCTCAGCTTCCCGAGTAGCTGGGACTACAGGCGCCCGCCACCTCGCCCGGCTAGTGTTTTTGTATTTTTTAGTAGAGACGGGGTTTCACCGTGTTAGCCAGGATGGTCTCGATCTCCTGACCTCGTGATCCGCCCGTCTCGGCCTCCCAAAGTGCTGGGATTGTAGGCTTGAGCCACCGCGCCCGGCCTGCTTTGCTTTTTACTATGGGAACGACTGCAGGGTGTTTCATCTTTGATTCCCTCATTTCCTCTCAACACTCTGGATGCTGATACTGTATTTGGCCTCCTCTACTCCTCCCTCTTTCCCACAATACTTGCTTTCTTTTTTTCTCTGCCAGTTGCATGGAAAAAAAAAATGCTTTTAGTAAAAATAGTTATTTTCTGAATGGAATCTAATCTCTTTCTTCCACTAAGCTGTGGCATCTTTTGTGTAACACCATTAAACATGCCCTCTGAGAGCTCAGGGGCAGTTTCCCTTTACCAATACAATGTTCTTACCTGCTCTTATCTTATTTTTGAATAGTTAGTGATGTTTCCTGACATTTACAACATCCCTCTGCCACCTACAGCCCCCTAATCAGGAGAATTGTGCTGATGGGGCTATGGTGGGCAGAAGGTAGTCTATCCTTGGCTTGTCTGCAGGTATCTTGTGCAGAAGCCGGTTTCATGGAGGACATGATGTCTTTCTCTATCATTCAGGGTGATTCACTTCAGGATTTTGTCTGAATTATTCAGTGAGTACTAAGCAGACAGGTGGAGAAAAGCAGAGATGCAATGAGAAAGAGTTGAACAGATCTGTCTAGTTTTCAGGGGGGACTTGGGCTCTGATAGCTTCTTGTTCCTGCTTCAGTCTAAATCCTGGGAATCAACTTTCCTCTCCCCCCAACTTTTTAAATGGTTCTTGCAACCAAAACCACCAAAACTTATTTCTAACCATTTTTTTTTTTTTACATAATTTGTTCATCCCAACAATCTCTTGAGGCTCAGAGACCTTTAAAAGACATTCCACATTTGATATTCCACATTAAATGGTGGAGCTAAGACTGAAACGTGATTCTTCTGATAACAAATATCATGTGCTTGACTTCAGCGTGTTATAAAGCTATTAGTGAAAATATGCTCAGAAACAAAGCACAAGGAGATATTATCTGCTAAAAAGCTGTAGTGGTGCTGGGCAAGGAATATTTCACAGAAGTTTCCTTCATCTTTCTAATTTCATTGGATCTTCAAAGCAAGCCTGTGGGATAGAGACATGAGAAACACCTTTATCTTTAGTTTTGCTTGTTATTTATTTAGGAGACAGGGTCTCACTTCATTTGCCCAGGCCTGGAGTGCAGTGATGTGATCTCAGCTCACTGCAGCCTCAACATCCCAGACTCGGGCGATCCTCCTACCTCAGCCCCCTGAATACCTAGGAGTATATCTGCAGTTTTAAATGCAGAAACTGAGCTCCTAGGCTTGGCCAAGGCCACAGAACCAGGAAATGCTTATGACAGTGATTAGATTATATTTTTTAAAGACCCTGACCCATGGGTGACACGTATTTTACTTCAATAAATATTTTTAGGCAGGAAGACAGAAGAGAGTGAATGAAAGATGGAAAGGAGGAAGGAAGAGAAAGGAAGAAGGAAGAATGTCTTTTCACAGTCTCAAGCCCTGGTCAACACTCAGTGATCAATGATTCAGTGCTGGTCACTGCCCCTTCAACCAAGGGTTTCACCCACTCCGTGCTCAGCAGTCCCCAAGCTTATTCCTTAGAAGCTTTGTGTTGGGGATACCTAGGGCTTGATTTTTCTGGTACTCAGTGAGTCATCCTCTCCTCCATCTGTTTATATAACAAGTCTAACCACAGCCATTGTTGCTGATTATATGCTGGAAATGACCTAACAATGTTTTATTTAATGATCTCCAACCATTTCCATCTGGTCTGTGGGTGGCTGCACAGTCATTATTCATCAGTGGAACTTTGCAAACACAAACACACATGTATGTATGTAATAAAACCTCAATAATTTACACTAATTGGAGGGAAGGCCTATTTGAGTTAACAAAAAGTAAGAATCGCTGTTTTATTACTTTCAAGCCCATGATGTAATTAACCACTTAATGAGCATGTGGCTTGGTGGAAAGCACTAGAATAGGAGTCTTCTGAGCTGGACCTTGATAAGGAGAGAAATGAGATAAATGTGGATACGTAGTCTGGGTCACACAAGATGCAACACCGGAGCATGGTGACCACATCTCAGGGTCTGACTTATAGGTCCAGAAATGTAAAATTGTTGGTACTGCAAGAAATAATCTACTCTGTGAGGTTAAAAGACATGTCCAAGTGCATGCAACAAATACATGAATCATGTGAAACAAAATTATATGTGACTGAAACAAAATTTAATGCTGATTTGTTAGTTTTATCTGAAGTCATTTTTCGTGTGGACCAATATATACATTGGCTAACTAGTACGTTATCATCTTTCATTTAAGAAAGTTCTCAGCATAAATCAATCTTAATCAATAAGGTTGCATTCTGTTGCAAGTTACAACAACTACAATTCAAAATAGGTGACACAAATGGGGGTTTCTAGAAAAGGAAATTCAGAGTGAGACCTGGAGTTGGATTGATTAGGCCTTTAACAACATTATCAAAGTCTGATTTTGTTTGTGTGTTTGTTGTATGTGTGCTGTGGGTGCATGCGTGCACACAGACATGCCTCATCTCTGTCTTCCGCAATGTCATGTTTACTCTAAGGCTGGTTTCTCTTATGGTGGCAAAACAGTTGCATTGCTTTACATTTGTGTACCACATGGCCCAGAATGGAGTGAGACTCAGAGAGAGGGAGGGAGAAAGGGCAAGAGTGGGAGGAGAGGAGAGGAGAGTGGGTGTCCTGACATACATTACCCTTAGTAAAGTGCATGGGAAGCAGCATAGAATCAGAGAGGAAAGAATTTCCTGGATGAAAATAGCCACTGTTATCCAGCTCATGGCATCACCTCTCTTGGACAGGGATGGAGGCAACATGGCTAATTCATGTTCTTTCATTGCCCATTTCTAGTCCCAATGCAAGCTAAGCCTTCTTTTCCATTACCATTTTAGGAAGATTACAGTGAAATTCATTAGACCACAGCTCTTCCTGCCACCATGACTTGTATTCTAGTTACACCTTCCTGAAAATGTATCTCAATTACTTTCACTAGACTTGGAAAGATCCATGTTTATTGGCTCTTAGGTGACAGCTCTTTTCCCATTTTGTGTAGATCCCTACTGGTTTCCTTCTCAGAGAGAGATTCCTAGTCAACAAGTTCTGGGGAACATTAAGTTAACTTAGTAAGTCTTTTATGTGTGGAAGCCACTGAAATAAACTTAAGGTAACACACGTACATTATTTCATCTAATCTACGGAAGGCATTATTCTCATTTAGAAAGGTTAAAGATCCAGCCCAAATTCCCACAGCCTCTGAAAGGTAGATCCATGGCTTCCCAAATGTATTATAGTCTTCTGAGAAGTAAAGTACAGACATTAGTTTCAGCTCTGCCATTATCCATGTGTGTGGGCCTGCTTTCTTCATCTGTAAAATGATAGGGGTGGATTAGATGAGTTTTGAGATTGTGTCTGATTCTAAGATGCTATGCATTTATGGTTGCATGCATGGATGCTTTGCATTTATGTAACACTTTAGTTAGTCTGCTTTTCCTGAGTAGATAAACTCAGGTATAATTAGTAATGTGTAATAGGCAAATAAATGTGGCAGAGACTTGAAAAGTCTCTATTTCTTTTAGCTGTTTAAATATTGCTCTTGAAAATATCTTGAAAATCCCAAAAGAGAGACTCCAACTCCACTGTGGTGAAGTGTGGGAGCCACAAATCAGAGACTGACTTACCTTGGGGATATCCAGAATCTTTTCCCATTAAAAATAGTTTCCTTGTCTTCTCTGAGGCCTCTTTTGGCTTTGATGGATCAAGGAAGAGCTTCTTCATAGCATCTGAATAGTGACTGAGTTGAACTTTTATCACATGGGTTTATCTTTTAAAAAATGAGATGTGAATATTCTCAACAGGGAAGAAAATTAAATAAATTCACTCAGGCATGGTTAAAGTTACACTTGTGTAGTAATGGTTGTTCTTTTCTTTTTTTCCTAGTACTCTCTACTTTGATTGTCAGATACAATGCAGGGCAGTGGCTACTGAGCCTCGATCCCTACTATGTGGTATAAGAAGGAGAAAGTTTAAACATACCCAGGCAGTTTTAAAAAATAACATGGACTTTTTTACGTCAGGGCCTCGCTCTGTTGCCCAGGCTGGAGTGCAGTGGCATAATCTCAGCTCACTGCAGACTCGACCTCCTGGGCTCAAGTGATCCTCCTGCCTCAGCCTCCAGAGTAGCTGGGACTACAAGGGCACCCCACCAAGCCTGACCAATTACTTTTCTTTTCTATATTTTTTTGTAGAGATAGGGTTTTCCCATGTTGCCCAGGCTGATCTCAAACTCCTGGGCTCAAGCAATCCATCCACCTTGGCCTCCAAAAAGGCTGGGATTATAGGCCTGAGCCAGTGTACCCAGTCTGGGACTTTATTTTCTTAGAGCAGTTTTAGGTTCGCAGCAAAATTGAGAGAAAGGAAGATTTCTCATATATGCCTGCCCCCGTATGTGCATATCTTCCCCCATCATCAACATCCCCCACCAGAGGAGTACATTCGTTACAGTTGAGGAAACTGGTTTAGCACATCATTGTTACCAAAAGTCCACGTCACCCAGGTAGTAAGCATGGTACTCAATAGGTAGTTTTTCAACCCCTGCCCCCAACTTTTCCTTTCCTATCTAGTAGTCCCCGGGGTCTCTTGTTCCCATCCTTATGTCCTTGTGTACCCAATGTTTGGCCCCCACTTACAAGCAAGAACGTGTGGTATTTAGTTTGTTGTTCCTGTGTTCATTTGCTTAGGATAATGCCTTCCAGCTGCATCTATATTGCTGCAAAGGACATGATTTTTTAAATGGCTCTGTAGTATTCCATGGTACATATGTATCACATTTTCTTTTCGTTTCTTTTCTTTTTTTTGACAGGGTCTGACTCTGTCACTCAGGTTGGAGTTCAGTGGCATGATCGGAGATCACTGCAGCCTCAAACTCCTGGACTCAAGCAATCCTCCTGCCTGAACCTCCCAAATAGCTGGGACTACAGGCATGCACACCACACCCAGCTAATTTTTGAATTTTTTGTAAGGATGGGTTTGTTGCCCAGTTTGGGCCCAGGTCTTGAATTCTGGGCTCAAGCAATCCTCTCACCTCAGCCTCCCAAAGTGCTGGGATTACAGGTGTGAGCCACTATGTCAGGCTGACCACATTTTCTTTATCCAATCCACTGTTGATGGGCATCTAGGTTGATTCCATGTCTTTGCTATTATGGATAGGGCTGCAATGAACATAAAAATGCATGAGTCTTTTTTTTTTTTTCTAGAATAATTTATTTTCCTTTGGGTATATACCCAGTAGTGGGATTGCTGCGTCAAATGGTAATTCTGTTTTAAGTTCTTTGAGAAATCTCTAGACTGCTATCTACAGTGGCTGAACTAATTTACATTCCCACTAACAATGTGTAAGTGTTCTCTTTTCTCTACAGCTTTACCAGCATCTGTTATTTTTGGTCTTTTTAATAGCCATTCTGACTGGTGTAAGTTGATATCTCATAGCCGTTTTGATATACATTTCTCTGATGATTAGTGATGTTGAGCATTTTTTCATATGTTTGTTGGCTGCTTTTATGTCTTCTTTCGAGAAGTGTCTCTTCATGTCCTTTGCCCACTCTTTAATGTGCTTATTAGTTTTTTTGCTTATTGAGTTGTTTACATTCCTTATAGATTCCGGATATTAAAACTGTGTCAGATGCATAGGTTATGAATATTTTCTCCCATTCTATATATTGTCTAATTACCCTGTTGATAGTTTTCCTTGATATGCAGAAGCTCTTTAGTTTAATTAGGTCCCACTTGTCAATTTTTGTTTTTGTTATAATTGCTTTTACGGACTTAGCCATGAACTTTTTGCCAAAGCCAATGTTGAGAAAGGTATTTCCTATTCTTTCTTCTAGGATTATTATAGTTTGAGGTCTTGCATTTAAATCTTTAATCCATCTTGAGTTAATTTTTGCATGTGGTAAAAGATAGGGGTCCGGTTTCCTCCTTCTGCATATGGCTAGCCAGCTATCCCAGCACCATTTATTGAACAGAGTCCTTTTCTTTTGTTTTTGAGATGGAGTCTTGCTGTTTGGCCCAGGCTGGAGTGCAATGGTGCAATCTCGGCTCACTGCAACCTCCACCTCCCGGTTTCAAGTAATTCTCCTGCCTTAGCCTCCTGAGTAGCTAGGATTACAAGCACACACCACCATGCCCGGCTAAATTTTGTATTTTTTTTTAGTAGAGATGGGGTTTCACCATGTTGGCCAGGCTGGTCTTGAACTCTTGACCTTGTGATCCACCAGCCTCAGACTCCCAAAGTGCTGGGATTACAGGAGTGAGTCACCGCGCCCGACCCAGAGTTCTTTTCTCATTGTTTTTGTCAGCTTTGTTGGTCAGATGGCTGTAGATGTGAGGCTTAATTTTGGGCTCTCTATTCTGTTCCATTGGTCTACATGTCTGCTCTTATACCAGTACTATGCTATTTTGGTTACTGTAACCTTATAGTAGTTTGAAGTCAGGTAATGTGATACCTCTGGCTTTGTTCTTTTTGCTTCGAAGTTCTTTGGCTATTTGTGCTCTTTTTTGGTTCAATATCAATTTTAAAATGTTTTTTTCTTTTTCTAAATCTGAGAAAAAATATGTTGATAGTTTGATAAGGATAGCATTGAATCTGTAGATTGCTTTAAGCAGTATGGCTATTTCAACAGTATTGATTCCTTCAATCCATGGTCATGGAATGTTTTTCCATTTATTTGTCATCTGTAATTTCTTTCAGCAAGGTTTTGTAGCTCTTCTTATAGAGATCTTTTACCTCCTTGGTTAGATGTATTCCTAGATATTTTATTTTTGTGTGTGGCTATTGTAAATGGAATTGTGTTCTTGATTTGGCTCTCAGCTTGAATACTACTGGTGTATAGAAATGTTACTGATTTGTGTTCATTGATTTTGTATCCAGAAACTTTACGGAAGTTATTTGTCAGTTCTAGGAGGCTTTTGACAGGATTTCCTGGATGTTGTAGGTATAGAATCATATCAGCAGGAAAGAGAGATAATTTGACTTCTTCATTTTTTATTTGGATGCCTTTTACTTTTTTTCTCTTGCCTGATTGCTCCTACTCAGACTTCCAGTACTGTGTTGAATAGGAGTGGTGAAAGTGGGCATCCTTGTCTTGTTCCTGTTCTTATGGGAAATGCTTCCAGCTTTTGTTTATCAGGGAAATTTAAAAAATGCTACTTACATTTGTGGGCCAATTGGCTTAATTAAGAAAATGGGAGTTTCAAGTCAAGGCTAAGTGAAAAAAAAAAGAAAGAAAGAAAGAAAGAAAGAAAATAGTGCAATTTTAATTTGCCTTCTCTCTCAGTCTTTTCTGCCTGCCACAAAATTAGTTTAGTAGGGCAGTGAGCACCAAACCTGGAGTTAGTCCAGAGTTGAAACCTCAAGTTCTGCCACTTCCTAGTTGTGTGACCTTTCAGCTCAGACGTTATACTGTAGTTGGTTGTTTTCCATCACTGTAAGTTTGACATGGGTCTTTTTCCTGCTTCTTTTCTTTCTTTCTTTCTCTTTCTTTCTTTCTTTCTTTCTTCCCTCCCTCCCTCCCTCCCTCCTTCCCTCCTTTCTTTCTTTCTTTCTTTCTTTCTTTCTTTCTTTCTTTCTTTCTTTCTTTCTTTCTTTCTTTCTTTCTTTCTTTCTTTCTTTCTTTCTTTCTTTCTTTCTTTCTTAGTCTTCCTCTGTCCCCAGGCTGGAGTACAGTGGTGTTATCTTGGCTTACTGCAACCTCTGCCTCCCTGGTTCCAGAGATTCTTCTGCCTCAGCCTCCTGAGTAGCTGGGATTACAAGTGAGCACCACCACGCCTGGCTAATTTTTGTATTTTTAGTAGAGACGGGGTTTCACCAAGTTGGCCAGGATGGTCTCAATCTCTTGACCTCGTGATCCACCTGCCTCGGTCTCCCAAAATGCTGGGATTATAGGCCTGAGCCACCGCGCCCAGCCCTGCTTCTTTTCATGCCTACAAATTTTTGATTGAAGAGCAGACATTGCTAATGTTATGTTTGGGAATGCAGATTTTTTTCCAATCCTTCAAATACTCATTAGGCTTTATTCTGGGATGTAACTAAGTTACTTGGAAACAAAGTGATCCTTTTGACTTGCTTTTGATCTTTGTCAGGAAAGACCAGATCATTTTTTAGTATAGGATTAGTTTAGCCTCATTGCTAAGGTGATAACTTTGGAGTACTCTATTTTGTACCCCACATCTTAGGAGGTCTTTTACTCTTTCTAGTAGAAAAAGAATATTCCGTGACCCTGAGTGCATTCTGGAGATTGCTTTTTTCTGATGGTTCTCTCCCTGCTCAGTAGTTTCTTTACACATGTGTGCTGATTAGTGTAGACTAAAGATGCAAGGGGTCCCACTGCATCTCTTTGTAATTGTCTCCTTTACAGTACTCTATCCAGAAATTTTAGCTGCCTGGCCTCCCAGTGCTCCAAACATTGTGTCCTTAAATTGCTAGGTTCCATTTGGTTCCTCCCTCCTGTGATACAGCCTGGAAACATCCCCAGACAATGAGCTAGGGCATCATAGGACTCATCTTTTTGTTTCCCTTCACTTAAGGATCACTGTCCTGCTTTGCATGTTTCTCAGTGTCTGAAAACCAATGTTTCGTATGTTTTATTTAGAGTTTTATTTTTTTAAGGTGGAAGGGTAAATCCAGTCCCTGTTAGTCTATTGTGGCAAGAAGCAGAAGTTGACATCCCTACTTTAGGAACTGCAGCCCCACTTCTCACCAGCTATGTGGACCTAGGCAAGTTACATAACCTCCTGATACTCAGTTTCTTCAGTGTTAAAGTGTAAACTTATAGTAATACCTATTCATAGTAGGGTCGTTAGAATTGAGTAAAATAATCTATATGATGTACTTAGTCTGTTGCTTGGCACACAGCAAGAAGTTATAAAATTCTAGCAATGATGATGATATTGATGCTTAGAAAACATCTGTTTATGGTGAATTCAAAGCCACAAGTTTCTCAATGCCATAAGTTTCATGTCTATAAAATGTCCCGGGCTGACTGGCCATGGTGGCTCATGCCTGTAATCCCAGCACTTTGGGAGGCCAAGGTGAGCAGATCACTTATAAAAGGAGAATTTAATTCCCAGTGACAGTTCTCACATGGAGTAAATTTAACCTGATAAAAATCTCATGAGATTGTCCTTATTTTCCCCTTTCTTTTCCGATTAGTTACCACTTGGCACACAGACTAATGTTTAGGAATCACCACTCCATGTGCTTCTTTAAGCTGCTGGTCCATCTACCCCCGGAGTTCCTGCCACTCCAGGGTCTGGCTCAGGGTTTGCCATACTCCTTAGTTTGAATCCTCCTGTTAAACCCTCCCAGGAGCCTCTACTGCTATGCTGGCAATACTCATTGCAACAGTAACAATTGCTCAATGCCTGTTTTACTCTATGCAATACTCATTGCAACAGTAACAATTGCTCAATGCCTGTTTTACTCTATGCAATACTCATTGCAACAGTAACAATTGCTCAATGCCTGTTTTACTCACTACTGCCTGAGGAGTAAACTTGATCCCTGTCACAAGCAGAGTAGCTTCCAGGTACCTTTAAGTATTTATCAAATCAAATTTCATTTGACTTCTGGGCTGACTTTCCTTTGGAAGTGTTCTCTTATTAAATGCTAGCTGGGTCAGGTGACTGTGTCCTTCTTGGCCTATCACATCCTTTCTCTCTCCTCTGAATTCAGAGACCAGAAGGCTTTTCAAATTGTTTCCTGATGCATTCCCATGGCAAAGGAAAATGACAGAGGACTCCTGGAGGTCCAGGAATATAGATCTACGCTGCCCACCACATAAGGGAAATTTATTTGAAGTCTCATGATTTAGCTGAAAATTGGTATGATTGTTATTCTACTCCACAAATTATCCAAATTATCCACTTAGAAAAACCTCTCTTTTAGTTACTCACCATAGTGTAAAATGAACGGTCTGAATGTCCTGCTTGCATATGTTGACTTCTAATTCTCCTTGACACCAGTGCTGTATGCCACACAGACTTAAGTTTGAGAAAATCTATGTTCTACTCCTTTGGCCGTATGACCCTTGAGAGAGAAGATAAACCAGGCCTGGAAAGTTTTGTTGCAAAGATAAAGATGGGTGGCCAGGTGCAAATAAGTATGATATTCAAGCCTGGCTGGGTCCCTCTTGTAACCTAGAGGCTTGCTAATCAAAGTGTGACCTGAGGATCACTTGGGAGACTGCTAGGCATGCAGAATCTGATGACCATCCCAACCTGCTGAATCAGAATCTGCATTTTAGTAAGACCCGGAGGATATTAAGAAGCACATTAAAGTTTGAGAAGCACTGTCCTAGAGAAATAGATCTTTACAAAATAGAAGTTTTAAAAGAGTAACAACAGTATGAAAGGATGCTCAGCATCACTAATCATTAGGGAAATGCAAGTCAGTACATCAGGGAAATGCAACAACTACAATGATCAGGTATACTTCACACCCATTAGGATGGCTATTAGAAAAAACAATGAAAAATAACAAGTGTTGACAAGGATGTGAGGAAATTAGAAGCTTTGTGAACATGGCTTGCAGGAATGTAACATGGCAGAGCCAGTGTGGAAAACAGTACAGTTCCTCAAAAAATTAAACACAGAATGATGATATGATCAAGCAATTCCACTTCTGGGTATAGACCCGAAAGAATTGAAAGCAGAGATTCAAATAGATGTTTGCATTCCTATGTCACAATAAATAAAAAATGGAGACAATCAAAATATTCACAGATGGAAGAATGGATAAACAAAATGTGGTATATACACATGGACTATTATTCGGCTTTAGAAAGGAATCAACTGATACATGCCATGACATGGATGAACATTAAAGATGTTATGCTAAGTGAAGTGAGAAATAATCCGGACAGAAAAGGCCAAGTGTTTTATGATTCTACGTATATGAGGTACCCAAAATAGCCAAATTCACAGAGACAGAAAGTAGAATAATAGTTACTAGGGGCAGTGGGGAGGGAAGAATAAGGATTTATGATTTAATGCGTACAGAGTATCTGTTTGTGATAAGAAGGTTCCAGACATGAATGGTGGTGATGGTTACATACACAAGGGGATGAATGTACTTAATGCCACTGACATGTACACTTAAAAATGTTTTAAATGGTCAGATTTATGTTATGTATAATTTGCCACAAGAAAAAGTAATAACAGTCATAAAGGTTTATGTTAGAAAATTTGGAAACTGCAGGGGCCATAGTGAAGAAAATATTAATCACTTCAATGTTAATCTCTAGAAATAAAACTTTAAGAATTTAATATATATTTATCTTGTCCTTTTTATGCGTGTGTACAGGTTTCTAATGCCTATGGAATATGTAGTTTTGTATTTTTGTAATCAAGGATAGGAATTAGCACCGTCATTGAGCACTCTATGTGCCTCTTTCACTAACTCGACTTCTTTTCACCCTCAGAAAACATTGTGAAATAAATTTTATAGCTCTATTTTCCTGAAGAACAATCTTAGAAAATAAGGTCAGGCTTGTAGGCGAGAAGAAATCTTTTCTCATACCTCCGGAGTTTATAGCTAAGGTATCTATAATAAAAGGTTAATCAGTGAAAAGTGTACAAATTTATGTAATACAAGTGGTATGTGACACAGGAACTTTCAGAAATGAGAACCCAAAGACACAAGGAAACAGATTTTTATACTAAGTTTGACGAAGAAATGGACAGTTGTAGTGAAGTGTCAGACAAAAGGGGTATGAGGTAATGGTTACAAACTGGGGAAACTTAAGGTCTGTTTGTTCAGATCATTCTCTGTTTTCAGAGGTAGGGTAGTTCGTTTTCTCTGGATATTAGGAGGATACCTCTGGAATGAGGATCTTATCACCTGCTTTGGAGAAAGGTGAGAGGAAAATGAGAGACTTTCCTGCTTCTGCTGTTTTCTCAAATACCAACCTGCTATACTTTGGGGTAATGTGTCCTGAACCCATCAGAATCATATAAATGGAAAGGATAGGATTTAAAGCACATCGGCCAGGTGCAGTGATTCACACCTATAATCCGAGCACTTTGGGAGTCTCAGGTGGGCAGATCACGAGGTCAGGAGATCGAGACCATCCTGGCCAATATGGTGAAACCCCGTCTCTACTAAAAATACAAAAATGAACTGGGTGTGGTGGTGCACGCCTGTAATCCCAGCTACTCAGGAGGCTGAGGCAGGAGAATTGCTTGAACCAGAGAGTCAGGGGTTGCAGTGAACAGAGATCACACCACTGCACTCCAGCCTGGTGACAGAGAGAGACTTTGTCAAAAAAAAAAAAAAAAAAAAAACACACACACACCTGTGTATTCAAAAACACATATTCTTCCCAGGATTCTACAGGATTCTACACTGCCTGTAGCATTGGGAGGCAGAGTTCAGAAACCCAGCTCACACTCATTTTACAAAGCAATAAATTGAGCATCAGAGAAATTAATGTGACTTGACACATATTACAAGCCTGTATCCCACATTTCCATTAGTATCTGATGAGGCATGAGGTGTGGTTTCTGAGGCAGCATCAGATCCTCCAGAGGGTGGCTTGGTGTTGACCCGCATCACCTGAAAGTCTCTACTGGAGCATGATAGATGGGCTGGAGTCAGCTGTCTGGACTTGAGGCAAATCAAACAGTCTCCTTGGCACAATAGTGCTGGGGACTTGGCTACTGCCAGGTGGAATGTTCTGTTTGTTTTGGTCCAGAATCAGCCTGAGGGCGAATCCTTCCTGGAGACGATGAAGGTGCAGATGGGGAGTGGCCAAGCACACCATGTGGCAATCCTGCCAGCTAGTGGCCACATAAGGAATGGGCCTAAACCCACCCAGGATGCCACAGGCCGGGGACTAGAATACTCAGGTTGACTCGGAGTCAGAAGGCACGAGCTTCCTCACCAACTCTATGCAGGAAGGGGGTAGGGAGAACTGGAGAGAGATGAAATGATATGTTCAAGGTATTGATAAAGTCAGGATTAGAATCTGGTCTCTTACATCGCAACTCTTTTTAGTCATTTAATTAAGAATGTTAAGGAACAATCACAAATAGGCTGTCATGAGCCAAGTTATTTCTATTTCTCACAGTAATTCTCCAGTGAAGATACTTTCTTATGATTATTTTAGATTACTTTTTCCAGGTTGTGTGCCTCTTTGGTAATGATATTGGGATCCACCAACAACAAGTAGGGTTCCCGGAAGCTGAAGTATCAAGTTCTCAGAATATACTGGTAGATATAAACGATTTTAGTCCCTGTCAAATGTTTTCCAAACACTAGATAGACAATATATGTTTTTTGATAAATACACAATGAAAGACAAGATCGTTTCAACCATAGCTAAAATTAGCTTAAGTTTAAAAATTAAGGCCAGGCTCAGTGGCTCACACCTGTAATCCCAGCACTTCGGGAGGCTGAGGTGGGCAGATCACCTGAGGTCAGGACTTCGAGACTAGCCTGGCCAACATGATGATACCCTGTCTCTACTAAATATATGAAAATTAGCTGGGCGTGGTGGCAGGCACCTGTAATCCCAGCTACAAGGGAGACTGAGACAGGAGAATTGCTTGAATCTGGGAAGCGGAGGTTGCAGTGAGCCAAGATCTGCTACTGTACTCCAGCTTGGCTGACAGAGTGAGAATCCATCTTAAAAAAAAAAAAAAAAAAAAAGTTAAAAGCCATCATGGAAGAAGTGGCATTGACAGACATTGAAGGACTATTAGGATTTCAAAAGGAGTGATCTTATAATAAAAGGCACCCAGGAAGAGTAAACTGCATGAGGAAAAGTGTGAGAGTGATTGCGGAAATGGAATAATTCATTTTGGCCAGATATTGTAATACTGGGAGCAAGGCAAAGAGAATAAGACCTCTAGAAAGCCTACTGCATTTAGCAATAAGGAATGACTGGTAGTCTAAAAAGACCTGATTCAAATGAGTGACGAGTAATGTTCCCAGAAGTATTTCCTCATTCCATGGGATGTTAACATGTATTTGGTAGAAAAATGATTCCATGATTAAATATGCTGGGGAAAATATTTAAATTAACATAGTCTATTATTGTACTTCTGTGGACTTCTAGTTTGCAGATATGCATTGCATTGTAGAAAAAAAATTTGAACAGCTGTTGATGTTTTAGACAACCAGTGTTTTATAAAATGGAATTCTGAAAATATTCCACTAAATATTTTGCCCTTACTTGGTTTTTACGTTTTCCTAATGAAAGAGATCTGAATATATTTAAGGGTAGGGATTAAATCTCATTATGTAAAGGGTTGCTTTTCTAAAAGATAAAATATATGGGAATATGCTTATTGGAAATTTTCTAAAAGCTGCATTTAGAGGATGTTACTTTCCATGTAAGGCAGAAGGGAAAATGAAATATGCATATATTTGCCTATATTTACAAAAAGAAACAGAATGTATAAATCATAAAACAATAAACTTGGTTATCTACAAGGGATTGTTGCAGGTGGAGATGAATGAGGCAGAGGGAATATAGGAGGATGTGACACTTTTGTGTATACTTTTTTTGTATTGTTTTGACTTTTGAAAGCATTTAATTTAATTAATTTATTTTAAGGTATGTATTTATTTATTTATTTTTGAGACAGAGTCTCACTCTGTTGCCCAGGCTGGAGTTCAGTGGCACCATCTTGGCTCACTGCAACTTCTGCCTCCTGGGTTTAAGCAATTCTCCTGCCTCAGCCTCCTGAGTAGCTGGGATTACAGACACCCACCACCACACCTGGCTAACTTTTTTATTTTTGGTAGAGACAGGCTTTCTCCATGTTGGCCAGGTTGGTCTTGAACCCCTGACCTCAAGTGATCCACCACCTTGGCCTCCCAATGTGAGGGGATTACAGGCGTGAATCACCACACCCGGCCCTGTTTCTAATATTACAGGAAAAGTTATAAGTATTTGAAAATGAATTAGCTTGAAAAACAAAAATCCTAATTCTTTAAAACAAGCAACACTGTTTATTCAATTATAATATGTCGTTCACTCGGCAAAGATAAACAAGATTAATTTAGAAATAAAGAAGAAATCTAATTTCTAAGATGACTAGCAAGTCTGAAGGAATCTATTTTCAACTAAGAAATACATAAGAAACCTACAACTAGTTGTCTTGTTAAATGAGAAGTGGTAATTAATGTTTAGAGTCAAAGCACAAACATCCTCCAACTGCTGTTTCCATGGCTAGATATCTTTGGCAAGGCTTTTGTTTCCCTCTTAATTGTGCATTATATATTTGGAGCATTCATTATTGTGTTAAACACCTTTTGTATGCTTCTCACCTATCTTTGAGGTCTTTGACCTCTTGTTCCAGCTCCAGCTGTGGAGCAACCCGCTGTGCATGAAGTGGTACCAGTTCCACCAGAGAACAACCTGCCATCTCTTTGCCTTACGTCCTCTCTGCATACGTTTCACCTTCTGTTCTGTAGATACTGAGCTGTGAGACCTCAAGGACACGCTTGGTGTTAACATATGTGCAACTTAATCATATGAGAGGAATTTATATCTCCCTGGGTGAAGATTGAGCCAGGCTGGATGGACTGTTCTATGAAGCAGTTTTTTACATGGCCTCTTGGTGAAGGGCACTATAAGATCAAGGAATCAGTAGTTTTTAATACCAAGAGATTATCAGCTCAGTAATACATATTGTGTCAGCTCTTACATTTTTCCTGCCTCACTCTCCTTTTCCCTCACTCTTGCTTCCTGGGATTGCATCCTCTAATAAAGTTGTAGCACGTAAACTTTGTCTCAGGCACTGCTTTCTGGAGAATCCAGATTAAGACAGCTGTTCAATGATCGTTGAAAGGTATGGGAAAATCAAAGATACTTGTTTTGTATTTTTATTTTGAGGCTTAGCACCCCCTAGTGGAATTTATTTTTTGCTTTCATTCATACCGAGAGTCCCCAAAAGGTTTCTTGTGTACCATTAAGACTTCTCAGGCAGAAATAGGTCTGGCTAAAACACCAGGAAATAAAGAAGGCTGCACATAGATGCCAGAGTCATTACATATCTCTATTAATACCTGGAGGAGTCCGTAACACAATGGAAAAACTAAGACTAACTTAATCCACATCATGTAATATGCATGAAATATAAGTGAAAAAAAAAATCAACTCTGATTGTTTTATAGCAATTCATCTGTTGGACTTTCCAGAGAACCTTCATGAGAAAACAGATTTTCTTGAATGTGTCTCATGTTGCTTTTGCCCCATGCAGTCTGTGTTTTTGTATCAAGCAAGTTGTTACTGGTAGCCCATAGTCTTGACCTCTGCCAGTGATCGGAGCTGATTTCAAGTGCCCCATCTTTATCAATGAAGATTTCATTTTCTTAAATGTCCACCACATTAAGCCTGTTAATCTCAGAAATCATGTTCATCTGTAAGAGATAATTATATTTTGTTTTTGCTGCCCAATATCCATTTATCCTTTTTGTGGCAATGGTATCTGATTCTTTGTTGGGATATGTGATCCTCTTCCACTTTCATCCACAACTTTTCTTTTTTTTTTTTTGGAGATAGAGTCTCACTCTGTCACCCAGGCTGGAGTGCAATGGTGTGGTCTTGGCTCACTGCAACCTCCGCTTCCCAGACTCAAGCACTTCTCCTGTTTCAGCCTCCTGAGTAACTGGGATTACGGGTGCCTGCCACCATGCATGGCTAATTTTTGTATATATAATTTTTTAGTAGAGATGGGATTTCACCATGTTGGTCAGGCTGGTCTCGAACTCTTGATCTCATGATCTGCCTGCCTTGGCCTCCCAAAGTACTGGGATTACAGGTGTGAACCACTGTGCCGGGCCCTCATCTATAAACTTCTTTTTGAAAATGCCCGAAGTTCAGGGTCCAGGGTGTAATTAGCATATTTCATCACCACAGTGAATAGTTCAGGGTTGAGCATATACCCAAATTGAGACCATAAGTGCTGAAGAGATTTGGTTTTGCATTTTTTGTTTGACATTTTGAGAAGAGACTTTCCTCTTTCACTGAACTAGTTCTTGGGATGATGTGAGCCTGGTGCCACCAGGAGCCAGCTTGCAAAGTCTGAGAATATAACCAGCACAGAGGAAGTAGAACTGAGAGGTGAAGCCAGCTAGACTTCCTGGGCCAAGTGGTGACTTGGAGAACTTTTTAAAAAAATTATTATGCTTTAAGTTCTAGGGTACATGTGCACAACGTGCAGGTTTGTTACATATGTATACATGTGCCATAGTGGTGTGCTGCACTCATTAACTTGTCATTTACATTAGGTATATCTCCTAATGCTATCCCTTCCCCTTCCCCCAACCCCATGACAGGCCCCAGTGTGTGATGTTCCCCACCCTGTATTCAAGTGTTTTCATTGTTCAATTCCCACCTATGAGTGCAAACATGTGGTATTTAGTTTTCTGTCCTTGTGATAGTTTGCTCAGAATGATGGTTTCCAGCTTCATCCATGTCCCTACAAAGGACATGAACTCATGCTTTTGTATGACTGCATAGTATTCCATGGTGTATATGTGCCATGTTTTCTTAATCCAGTCTATCATTGATGGACATTTGGGTAGGTGATTTGGAGAACTTTTCTGTCTTACAAGAGGATTGTAAAACGCACCAGTTGGCACTTTGTAGCTAGAATTGTAAAATGCACCAATCAGCACTCTGTAGCTAGCAAGGGGATTGTAAAATGCACCAATCAGCACTCTGTAAAAACATACCTATCGGTGCTCTGTAGCTAGCAAGGGGATTGTAAAACGCATCAATCAGTGCTCTATAGCTAGCAAGAGGACTGTAAAATGCACCAATCAGCACTCTGTAAAATGCACCAATCAGCGCTCTGTAAAATGCACTAATCAGCAAGATCCTAAAAGTAGCCAATTGAAGGGAGGATTGAAAAAAGATCACTCTGATAGGACAGAAATGGAACATGGGAGGGGCCAATAAGGGAATAAAAGCTGACCACCCGAGCCAGCAGTGGCAACCTGCTCGGGTCCCCTTCTGCTCTGTGGAAACTTTTGCTCTTCACAATAAATCTTGCTGCTGCTCACTCTTTGGGTCTGTGCCATCTTTAAGAGCTGTAACACTCACTGCGAAGGCCCATGGCTTCATTCTTGAAGTCAGTGAGACCATGAACCCACCGACAGGAACCAACTCTGGACATGGAACTAAGAAATGGCTCCTGGAGGCATCATTTTATTCCAGAATGAGGCCACTGCTGAAGTCAGCCCTTCTTGTATATTTTACAGTTACATTAGCCAATAACTCACTTCTTTGTTTAAGCTATATTGAGTTGGGCTTTTTAATCACTCACAACTAAAAGATTCCTAACTGGTAAACTGTTTAATTCTAAACTTATATCCTTGTTCCAACTTGATTCTCTCTTGGTATTTATTATTTTAGTGATTGCAATTATCCAGTTGTGCCAACTAGAAATTTAGGAATTATCTTGACACCTTAATTTTTCAGTTTCCATATCTAATTCACCACTGAATTTTGGATATTTTGTTATTTAATCATATTTTGAAATGATCTACTTTTTATTCCTTATCCACACTCTAGTTCAAGATAGCCACATCTCTCACCTGAACTGCTACTACTACTAAAATAATATTCTCTGTCAACTGACTCTTCTCTTTTAGTAGCTACTACTACTAAAATAATATTCTCTGAGCTTCCCCTCATCCATTCTCCCATCTGTTCTCCATTCTTCATCCAGAGGGATTTTGTTCAAAGTACAAATCTGACCATATAATCTCCCTTTAGTCCAGTCCTCTTATTAAAACCTCAAAGTTACTCTCAGAATAATGAAAACTCCTAAGAAAGTTTGACTGTCACCCATCTCCATCATCTCAGTGACACTTAAGTCTACACTCTAAAGTCACTGAGGACCACTGCACAAGTTGATTCTTCTGCCTGGGATGGTCTTTCTTCCCCTTTTCAGGTCTCAACTCTGGGCTATTTTTTCAAATAAACCTCCTCTGGCCTCCATGATTAAATCAAATAATAGTATTCCAGACTTCATATCACGGTGTGCTTGGTTTGGGATGTATCACAAATTAGGGATGATATCTGCTTCTTGACTACATTTTTATTCTTTTAACATGAATGAGATGGTAAGACAGAAACCAGTCAAAAGAATTCACAAAGCATGTTTTCTTCAACTATGAAAAGCAACGTCCAAATGATAATTTATCTGCATTGCTGTCTGTCTGAAGGAGGTCTTGATTTCCAGAGTGGGTGTTGATGGGACAAACGTGGTTGAATGGTAGGGAGTGGGAAAGAGGTGGGAGGAAATGAATGTGAAAATCAATTGATGTAGAGCAGACGAACCAGGCATTCTATTATTTTCTATAACTTGCTGAATGGGAACAGGTTGTGACTGATCTTATTATTAACCCTGGCTTGGAGAAAAATCCTTATAATTTCACTCTAATGTCAAAGTTTGAAACCTATACCACCATCCCAAGATATCCATCCCAGGATATCCATCCTAGGATAAACTGAACAGATCTTGTGGCAGCTATTGGTATATGCTGCTGTTATTTTCCTTGAAGTGGGAACACACTGCAAAGAGAAGAGTCAGTTGACAGCCTCCAGATGCTGCAGCTTTGGGATTCATTGAAGTGAGCATGATGAGGCTGCATGGTCACTGGGCTGCTCTCAGACAGTAACTGAGCATGGCAGGGGTACTAGAGCTTAGCCATTCCTGTCCAACATGAGATTCCTCTAATGGGCTAACTTTGCTCTGGAGTGCCTTGTTGACCTGGTCAAGACTCTCAGATCTGCACTGCAGTCTGGAGCTTTGCCTTACCACTTTTCTTCCCTTCTTCTTTCCTTTCATAGGTGGCAGATGAGCATCATGGTCTGAAGGGTCTTCCCTCCTACTCCTGTTCCTTCTCCTTTATCATTCAGGAGGATCTGAATGGACACACATATTCACTTGGGAGCTGCTTATGGAAGAAAAGGGTGTGGAATGTTTTCCTCTCCCCTTTCACTGTATCTGGAGGGAGGGAAGTAGACATAGTGTTAGGGAAGCAGGTTTCTTTTGGCTACCTGTATGTTGGTGATGGCTAGTTTGCTGCACACTCCAAAGTTAATCATCACCATCCATCAATTTCATCAATATCTCCTGATGAGGAGGACCTATAGATTTGGATGGTGATGAACATGGCCCTGAGCCACTGTCTAGGCATCTGTGGTTTCTGTGAAGTTTCACGATGCATCTTCCATCTGAAATCATCTTACTTACAACTCTCATGCATGTGCCTCTGATACATGTGGTCGACTTGGCACAAGCCTTCCCTTCCATTCCTACCCATCTTTTGATGTCCCTATTGTGATCCAATTGTTAATACCTCTCAGGAGACATGGTGTGTATGTGGCGAGAGTAGCTCTGCGGCTAAGCCTTGCCCTCTTCTGCCAATACCTATCCCTTCCTTCCAAAATGCCTTTCCCTATGTTTTATTAGGAAACCCTGAGGCTAAACAGAGCAGAAGCTGGTAAGCAAGATGCCAGTCTCCTATTCCTGCGGTGCCACTGTACCACTGTAGTATGGCTGTCTACTTGATTCCCCCAAACCAGGAGCCAGGGTGCATGCAAGAAGCTCTTCACATCCAGGAACTTGAATCTGACTCCAAAAGATCTCTTTCTATTCTTCAGCTCATCCTAATTTTACCTTTCTCCTAGCAAGAGAATGGAGGTTGGGAAGATGAACTGTTCTTAGTTTACTCTAATTTTTTCCTTTGGTCCCACTCTAGTAACTTCTTCATTGAAATTGATCTAGGACATTTTGGAGTGAGTATGGGGGTAGTGAGGAAAGCAAATTAACATTTTCAGTGGCTGTCACTGGTCAAACATATACCTTGCAAATCTGTCTAGTGCCCACCTTGTTAAGTTATAAGGTTTTAGTAAGATAACACACGTAGAGTGTTTAGAAGAGTGCCTGGACACAGTAAACAATCAGTAATATTAGCTATTATTTTATATTGATGAAAAATTTAGCCAAAGCCAGAAACAAATTTTATTATGTAAAAATCTTCTAATGTATATTTCCTAATTCTCCCAGCAAAAGTGATAATTTGTGAAGCACTTATTTTGCTCAAAATGGCAAAAGAAAGTATTATATTGTGTTTATAATTTTTAAAATGATGGAATTCTAACTTACTGGGGAATCCACAGGCACAGAATTAAAAAAGAAGCATCCTTTGGTAAACTTCCTTCAATGCCATCTGCTTTCTGATGCTACGCTTCCTTCTTGAATTTCTTCTCAGCCTGTGCTTTGAGGCATCGCTAGTTCGGGAGTAAATGACTTTCACTATGTAAAAATAATGACGTTTTCATCCTATGTACTGCCCCCAGACAGAGTCATTTCACTCTGTCTGTTATGATCTGCATCACATGTGGATGTTGTATGAATTGGGCGGCTGTGGCTTCACTGGGTCAGATTTCCCAGACGTTTACACTATCACTATGTTCAAATACTATAGCACATTTTCTCTCAATTATTGTAATATTGTGTTTAAAAATGAATGATTATTAAAATATTATTTTAGAACAGTTCCTTTTCTCGAATGCTGCCAGCATTTGTACTCCTAGATAATCTTTTGCAGCAGGGGTTAGCAAACTGCAGCCTACCACCTATTATCATAAGTAAAGTTTTGTTGGGACACAGCTATGCTTATTTATTTTTTGTCTGTGGCTGCTTTTGCACTGCAATAGCAGCGTTCAGTAGTTGCAATACAGATCACAGGGTCTGCAAGTCTAAAACCTTTACTATCTGATCCTTTATGGAAAAGGCTTGCTGACTTCTGTTCTGTAGCGTGATTATTTCTGCAGAGGAATGTCCACACTCAGAAGATACAGGGTGGGGTTCTCTGACTTCTTTTAGAGGCAGATATTTGGCCACTTCTGAAGAGGAGGGAAGGGGATTTATTAGTTTTCTAGATGACTCCAGCTGGGTTATATGAGCAGGGAGAATGAACAAAAATCAGTACTGTTGAAAACAAATGACCTGCTGTTCCCTGTCCATGGCCCTGTTTCAAGTTCATCCTTAGGCTTGTGGCCTTTAGGACCCAGCTCCCTTTTTTTGAGTTATATTAATATGGCACTATCAGTTTAAATGGGAAGGAGAGAAGGATGGTCAGATTTTCCCTTTCATCTATATTTTGCCTGAAGTTGGCAGCCTTTCCTCTCAGCTTTGGGACTCAACAATTATCCATGCTCTTTTAATATTAATATTCTGCCTAGCAGGGGGCAGCTTTTGAAGTCTACCTACATTTTGCAGTGATATAGTTCATGTTTCTTTCAGATTTTTTTTAAACCAATGGATTGAGAATGGCAGACTTTCTCACTGTCTCCTTCGTGTGTCTTAACCTCTATTTCATATTTTCCTTTTGTCTATCTGGCAAAAAATCTGGTAATTTTTTTTTTTAAATCTCCATTTTCCAGTTCACTAAATCTCTCCACTGCTGAGTCTAATTTGCTGTTTTTAAATTGTGATTTTTTCAATTTCTAGAATCTCTATTTGGCTCAGTTTTATGTCTAGCTGACGGGTTCTAATAGTCTTTTATGCCAATGTCCTATTTTTCACTCTTCTTCAGTTTAAACAAATATACTAGACATACTCATCTAGTATTTTGTGTCTGATTATTCCAAAATCTTGTCTCTACAGTCTTATTCTGATGTTTGTTCTGATTGCCAGCTCTCACTTATTGTAGTTTGCTTCCTTCTCTGATAATTTATTTTATTGCAATCTTAGAACTTTGTCTCTGAGAATTCTTTAAGCCTGTGCTTAAAGTGGCTTTCTCTAGAGCATATTTGATTTTTTCTGCCCCTTTTCTTGGAACACTGCCAAGTAGGAATCAGTCAAATTACATTTGAGTTGGGATTTTCAATTAAAAGGGCAGATTGGATTTTGGCCCTAACACTATGAGAATGTAGGTTTGTGTGAAGAATTTTCAGGGCAGCCATTTATTTTTATTTTTTATTTATGTTTTCTTTTTTTCACACAAAGCTGAGAGGCAATGGTCTCTATGCCTGTTTCTATAGAGGGAGGTTGTTTCCAGTTTACCACTGCGGCTGTTACCCTTTGGTGGTCCTGACTTTGAGCTGACTTCCCACTCTGCTTTGACTTTGGCCT
Organism: Colobus angolensis palliatus; assembly: GCF_000951035.1. Lineage (NCBI taxonomy): Eukaryota > Metazoa > Chordata > Mammalia > Primates > Cercopithecidae > Colobus > Colobus angolensis. The sequence continues at coordinate 2,896,255 of NW_012114688.1, forward strand.
CTGTCTCCTGTTTGTTGTCAGTGGCCCCTTAATACCCAAATTTCAGGCCCTCAGGGATCAAGAATCAGCAAGTATCTTCAAGGAAAAGATTGGCTTTGATACTAACTTATTTTTGCGTATCATTGGATTCCCCTGAATAATTATATACTTTCCCAACAGCTCAGTCATACAAAAAAATTTTTGTTGCTTTAAGAAATTTTTCATAAGCATTTTTTGGTGTGTTAAACCAGAATGGGTTTCACTTAATGTTTATACAGGCATATCAAGAAAGAAAAAAAGGAATTTAAAAAAAAGAAAAAAAATCAACGAGGAAGAAAAAAAAGACATATGTAGTCATATTATCAGAAATGTCCCTTCATCTAAAAACTCATTTTATCTACTCTTCTGTATACGTCTCTCACCCTTCTTTCTCCACAACATCTCTTGTATCTTTCCTTTATTCCTCTTTTTTCCATTCTCATTCTCATTCAAGTCCTCTACACCTTAGATGTGTACTATTGCAAGGGCCTCCAGTGCAAATCCTCCCCTCCTCTGTGGCTCATCTTCTAGTTCATCCTGTGCCTGATAGCCACATCTGGCTTCCTGTAAATTTACTTAGGCAAATGAAATGCAAACAGTCAGCAATGGCATATTTGTATTGGTATTTTAGAAAAGGTCTAAAAGAAAAATGGTCAGCAATACAGAGAAGAGAAATTGCATCATTATAGAAAATAAGTAAATGAATATATATTTTTATATGTCATATATATTTTATACATATGACAATCAGATACATATATCAGACATGTATATTTATATGTCATATATATGCTATATATATATGACAATTAGATAAGTACTGTTCCAGAGTAGGTCCATGATGCTGGGTCTGGAATTGGAGAGAAAGGAGAGATCAAAGCTGCTTCGATAGAGAGTGGGATTCTGCATAGTTTTACAGAGAAGTTGGTCCCTCAGTCTTGAAGTAGCAGTTATCCAGTAGGAAATAGGTCAAGAAAAGGTATTCATGGAGTAGAAGCACTGTGCAAAGACACCATTGCTTATGGTTTGTTTGGAGACAAGAAAGTACTGGAGCAGGGCTACATCTCAGAATTTAGAATAGTAGAAGATGTACTTGCAATTTAGATATCTGTCCTGTAGAAATTTGTAAAAATAACACCTCGACAATGCTTTTCTACATTTTATCATACTTCCCCAACCCAACAGACTGAATGAGAGAATCTTATGTTCAAGACATTGGAAGTTGCTTTGTTTTATTAATCACCTAATCTAAGGTTTAAATCTTCTCCACTACATCTTTCCTAATAGCTTTTGAGTCTCTTCTTGAATACTTTCATGGGCAGATAGCATGGGGCAACTGTTAAGACCAGGATCCAGATTGCCTCGGTTCAAATTCCAGCTTTCCCTGGGTGCTGAGGCATGCCCTGTTGTTCTAGCTACTTGAGAGGCTGAGGTTAGAGTATCACTTGAGACCAGGAGTTCAAGGCCATAGTGTGCTATGATCGCGCCGGTGAAGAGCCACTGTACTCAAGCTTAGGCAACATAGCGAGACCCCATCATCTTTATAAATAAATGGGGAGAAAAAAATCTCAACTCTTCCTAGTATGGTAGACCATGCCAGACCTTCTGCATTGAAGCTTCGAATAGGCATACTAGCTAAGCAAGAACCAAAATATGAAAATAATTAGATTAGGTAGCAATGGCTCAACTGGAAATTATGAATCTGGAGCCTTGATGTTAGGGTATAAATGATGTGGTTCCCTCCCAGCCTAAAAAGAAATAAAGGGTAAGTCCGGTGTTGAAAATTCTTCTACCTAGAAGATAAGTATATCACGTGAGCTGCTGAAACTAATCCACTTTAGTTATATTTCCTTGTGAAGAAAAGTTGTCACTAGAGATCTTGTTCTCATGCATATTTTTTTCATCATTTACTAGTTGAAACAGTTGTAAGACAAGAAGTAAGTTACCTTGGAGTTATTACCCTTGCCAGTCTGAACCTTGATCAGGCTTTGAATAGCTTAATCACTTATATTTGTAAAATACAATTGGTTTGAAGATTAAATGAGATTATTAGAAAGCCTTAGACAATGGCCAGTTCATAGAAAGTCTGAACTAAGGTTGGTATTATTATTTACTGTCTCATATAGTGACCTACTCCATTTGTGCCACTTCTTTCTTATGCAGAATAAGATCACCACACCCACTACAACCTCTACTTTTTGGTTTTGGTTCTTAAGTTTTGTAGAATAGGCAAAATGTCTTCTTCATGGATATTCTTTTCTTTTCATGTTTCCTTTCTATCATTCCACTTACCTGTCCAAAATTCTTTTTCTTTATCTTTCAATCCTGGTTTGTGGCTTTCCATCTTTGCATTTGATTAGACTAAGTCTTAGAGTCAGAATTTCTTGCTTTTTCTCACATCCCAAATTCTATCTATCTATCTATCTATCTATCTATCTATCTATCTATCTATCTATCTATCTATCTATCCAAGCCATTGTAACATCTCTCTTGGCTTATTGCAATAGCCTCCTAATTGGTCTCCCTATTCATGTTCTTACCCCCATTTAGTTTACACTTAACACAGCAATCAAAACAATCTGGTGAAATAAAAATTTCATTCAATCTTTCACTCCTTTGTTCAACCCATCAAATGACTTTCCATCTCACGCAGAGGAAATGACAAATTTCTTTTAATAAGAGTTATGAGGTTGGATGCTGTGGCTCATACCTGTAATCCCAGCACTTGGGAGGCCGAGGCAGGCATATCACTTGAGGTCAGGAGTTCGAGACCAGCCTGGCCAACAGGGTGAAACCCCGTCTCTACTAAAAATACAAAAATTAGTCAGCCCTGGTGGCACATGCCTGTAATCCCAACTACTCGGGAGGCTGAGGTGTGAGAATAGCTTGAACCTGGGAGGTGGAGGTTGCAGTGAACTGAAATGGCACCACTGCACCCTAGCCTGGGCGACAGAGTGAAACTGTGTCTGGAAAAAAAACAAAAAAGGAGTGGTAGAGCCCTGTATGATGGTTTGAACTCTTAATATTTCTGATTTTATCTTCTACTACTCTTTTCCTTGCTCACTTTTATACACACTGATCTCACTATTCCTGGAAGGCATCAGGCAAGCTCCTAATTTTTGTCCTTGCACTTGGTATTATGCCTTTTGTTTTGTTTTGCTTACTCACTGTCTTCCTTCAGGTCTTTGTTTAAATGCTACCTTCTTCTTGAGTCTTTTTGTGTTTTTTTCAAATACTTTCAATAAACATTCTCATTCATTTTTAAAATTCAAATTACTTATATAATATACTATATATTTTACTAGTAATTCTTGACTATTTTCTGTCTCCTTCCATAAAACATAAGCTCCATAAGGGCAGAGATTTTGCCTGATTATATTACTGTTACATTTGCAGAGATTAAAATGGGGCCTGTCTCATAGTAGGCACTCAATGAATACTTGTTGAAGTAATGAAGAGATTCTATGAAGTATACAACCTAACTTCATTGTTCTCAGGATGACTTCTGAACAATTATATGTCACTCTTAGATAATTATTATTCAAACTGAATATTGTATTCCTGTTTGGTTTTGAAAAGCACAGCATAGATAGGGAACATCATTTTCATTGTTTTAAACACATTTCTTCTTTTGTGTAAGTTTGTCAATTAAGACTAAGGATCTTAATTGACTGATTAAAATTCTTAATATACTTAGATTTTTTTTTTAAATTTAAAAGTCCAGGCTGTTCTTGAAGTCATGGCCTCAAGCAATTCTCCCACCTCCGCCTCCCAAAGCGCTGGGATTACAGGCATAAGCCATTACACTTGGCCCGATAGAGACCTTTAAATGAGAGTATTCATACTACTCATCCCATAGCAAATATATATATCTGTTTGTCTTACATTTCTCAAACTTGTTCCTCAACCAGTTGAGGAAACTCAGAAAGGGTAAATGAATTGTCCAGGGATGCATGATTAGTAAACAACAGGTGTGAATCTTGAGACTGGTCCAGGGTCCCACTACTGCATAATACTTTTAGTATTCTTATATTTTCTATAACACCAAGCACAGTGTCTTGCAAGTCCTCAAAAAACACATGTTTATTGTTGATTCAGATTCCTTGCCTTGAGCTTCCTGTAATGTAAGGCTCTCATTTACAAGTTGAGGACTTGTAGTCCTCAACTGGGGGGCAACTTTGCCTCCAGAGGACATTTGCCAATGTTTGGAAGCAGTTTTGATTGTCAGGAATGGGAAATGCTGCTGGCATCTAGTGGGCAGAAGTCAGGGATACTGCTAAATATCCTACAATGCACAGGACTGCCCTTCCGCAACAAAGAATTATCTGGCCCAAATGTGCTGAGACTGAGAAACCCTGATTTAGATCTTAGCTTATTGATTTACAAGCAGTATAGAGAAAGTCTAAAAGTGAACCAAAGCAAGCTGATTATCTTTTCTCTCTGGTTTTCCTGTTAATGGACCCAGCTTTTAAGTAAAATAAAAGAGCACTTGAGCTATAAAAACAGACACAAATAAAACCCTGTCAGCTTGGCTCCTTTCGGTACCTGAAGTCCTTGTGCTTGTACTGAGAGGTGAGAGCCAAGTAAAAGCCACACTCCTCAGCCAGGATAAAGAAAGTTGTACTCATTACACATTCATGTTTGCAATGGCATTCTTCACTTAAAAGATTCAGGGCACATCATTAATTAAAGCAATGAATTCCTGAGAAACAACAGTAATTAAAGCTCAAAATCAAAACAGCACAAAAAGGCAGACCTCAGTTTTCTCTTCCTTCTGAGCAGCTGGGAAAAATCATATAGCTTTATCAGGCCAAGTGGGGAAAGGTAGAATTTATCAAGAAGGCAGACCAGCCACCTTCACTTAGGCTTTCTTCCTCTTTCTTGCTGCTGGTTCTAAAAATGAGCCACAGCAGGGCTGCCAAAAAGCAAATTGCTGGTTGGTAGTGGCAATGCCCTCATTTGCATGGCATGTGCTTTATCTTTCATAAACGAGGAACTAAATTCTGGAACATCAGGAAGATTCTAGCTTAAGGGATCAGAGATCCACTCTGTTAAGCTAGACAACCGTGGCCTGCTGTTTTACTCCATATTTGATGCCTGGGCAACCTCATAACTTAACTTCCTTATATTTACTGATTAATTCCATGTCTCTATTTTTCATTCCAAGAACTATGCTAAATGCTTTGCATGCCTGATCTTTTAAAAAAATCCTTCAACAACCCTGTGCACTATTACTCACATTTCCTAGATTATAAAATTAAGGTTTAGAGAAGTAATTTGTCCAAGATCACATGTGTAATAAATACAAAAGCTAAGACTCAAACCCAAGTCTTTTATCCCCCTTTCATTCTCGATTCTATTGTTTGGTTCAGGTTCCCATCACTTCTTATCTGGATTATTGTCCAGCTTTCTAACTAGACTCCTAAACTGTGCTTCTAGAGAGCTTGTCCCAGGTCTTTCCTACTATTCCATAATACTTTTAACATTTTTGTTTCCTCTAACATCAAGCACACTGTTTTGGAAGTCTTCAGTAAACATATGTTTAATGTTGATTAATGTGTCTTCCTTTGACCTTCCTGCAAAGTAAGGCTTTTATTTAGATTTATGGCTCTCAACTGGGGGTGACTTTGCCTCCAGGGAAGATTTTCAAATGTTTAGAAACATTTTTGATGGTCAGCATTGGGAAGGGCTGCTGGCATCTAGTGAGTAGAAGCCAGGGATACTGCTAAATATCCTACAATGCACAGAACAGCCCTCCCACAACTCCATCTTCCACTAAGCAACTAGCATAACCTTTCTGAAATGCAAACCTAAATCCTACTTAGCATAACTGAATGGCTTATGGTTCCTTGAATTCATCAGAGTCCACATCCTCACACATGTTGTTTTCTTAATTGACATTTGTTTATCCTTAAAAATTCAGTTGAAAGGTTAGCAATATTGAGTAGAAAGGTGGCCATAGTTTGCTTAAAATATACACTGCATTACTTGCGTTCACATCTGCTAAAGAGAAAATAAATTTTTGAGTAATTTTAACATGTTTGTGAAATGATTTCATATCTGTAATACCGGAATACTCTCTACTTTTTCAATTATGTTATTTAAATGGATTTCATTAGGCTTGACCATGTTACCATGACCATCTTACCATGGAACTATGATGAAGCTCTCCATTTTTCCCTTTCCCTAGTCTCCAAAACATCAACATTTTCATTTTTTAGTGTTTTGAAGGCATCTCAAATCATATTTCATTCATCTGCTTTTCCCTGAAGATTCTAACACATGTTCAGTGTGGATATATTTGTGAGTGTACCAAAGACTCTCTCTTTCTGTTTTCCCATTTGTTGTTCTAAGTCCCCTGACAATTTGACCTATTTGGTTCAATCCTTCAGGAGGTTCTACATTCAGAGGAGTTTAGTCCTTCTGAATATCTCTGTTTTATTTGCCCATCTTGAAGGATATAGATGAAACTAGAGGTTACACCCCGTGGCAACTCACCTGTCTATCACCCTAGTGTCCAATACTTTTTTCCTTAATTTATGTCATTTAGTCTCTATCCTCTCTCTCTCACACTCTCTTCTCTCAACTCTGCTTCTTGCTCCTTCTCTTCTTGTCCACCCCCGTGCCCTGTCAGCTGGTAGCTCTCTTTGCTCTCCTTTAGATAATCACCCAGTCAGCTTTTGTTCTTTCTACACCTCCTACATTCTAGGGACTCCATTACACAAAATCGAAGTATTACTCAGGCCATGTTGCAAGGACCAGGAAAGAAAAGGGTCAAAGCAGACAAAGCAGGCAAAGCAAAGGGATTATATTTTAATAGTTTAGTCCCAACACAATTACACTTCTTTGTAGGGTAGGGATCAGGCTTCTCTTTGTAATTGTGATTTTGGTCATTATAAGGAAAATTATGAGGATGCTTAGAGATCAGGTAGGTCACCTCTCTAATTAAACAGATGTCCAAATAGGTGTGACTTGCCCATGGTCACACCATGGGTCAATGCCACAGTTAAGCTGGACCCTATCCAGAAGTCAGGATATCTTCTAGTACTCCACACTGTTTAAATGCATCAGTGTAGTGCCTCCTGCAACATATATATGAGGTAAATGTGGAGCTAAAAAACAAAGATATGGTTAAATGATTTAAAATAAAGTTGGGAATCCTTCTCCCCACCACATTATGACAAAAGAACCAGATGGAGTAGTAAATAAGATTGGTCTACAGGTCTGCTTATGCTATACAGTTATAATGTTTGGTCATGAATTACCTGGGAGTCTAAAATAGTATTCTATTTTAAAGATATAATAAGTCTTTAAAATGAAGATGTGTCTTTTTAGTTTTTACTGATTGTGTTTTAATAGTAATAAAAGTAGTAACAATAATGCTGATAGCTACCATTACTGATTGCACTCTGTTTGCCAGGCCTCCCACTAAACACTTTATTCTCTCATTCAATCTAATTTTCAAAAGAACTATGAAATATGAGTTTATGTAACTACTTCACAGACTAGGGAACTGAGGTTCAGAGCAATGAGATAATTTATTGTTACTCAATAAGTAGCAGTCAAAATCTAAACCCAAGTTTGCCTGTCTTCAAGAGGCTATGCTTTCACTCTCATACACAGCAGAAGGTAACAGTGCCTACTTCATTCTGCCTTGTCATATACATATAGGTACACCTCAAAGATATTGGGAGTTTGATTTCAGATCACTGCAATAAAGTAAATATCACAATAAAACTCATCTGTAAGAAGCAACTCCTCATCCATTCAAGTTTTATCACAAGATTGCTGCAATTCAGTCACATCATCAAGTTCCACTTCTAATTCTAGTTCTCTTGCTACTTCTGCCATATTTTCAGTGACTTCTTCCACTGAAGTCTTAAACCCCTCAAAGTCATCAGCGAGGGTTGGAATCAACTTCTTCCAAACTCCGGTTAATGTTGTTATTTTAACCTCCCATGAATCACGAGTGTTCTTAGTGACATCTAGAATACTGAACTCTTTCCAGAGGCTGTTGATTTACTTTGCCTAGACCCATCAAATGAATCACTGTCAATAATGGCTATAGCCTTAAGAAATGTGTTTCTGAAATAGTAAGACTTGAAACTCAAAATTACTCCTTGATCTCCTGGTTAGAGAATAGATGCTGTGTTAGCAGGCATTAAAACAACATTCATCTACTTGTATATCTGCCTTAGAGCTCTTAGGTAATTAAATACATTGCCAATGAGCACTAATATTTTGAAAGGAATCTTTTTCTCAGGAGCAATAGGTTTCCACCGTAGACTTAAAATATTCAGTAAACCACGCTGTAAACAGATATGCAATCTTCCTGGCTTTGTTGTTCCATTTATAGAGCACAGGCAGAATAGACTGAGCATAATTCTTAAGGGCCTTAGAATTTTTTGAATGGTAAATGACCATTGGCTTCAACTTAACATCCCCAGCTGCATTAGTCTCTAACAAGAGAGTCAGGCAGCCTGTCCTTCAAAGCTCTGAAGACAGGCATTGACTTCTTTCTTGCTATGAAAGGAAGTCCTAAGTGGCATCTTCTTCCAATAGGAGGCTGTTTTGTCTATATTGAAAATCTGTTGTTGAGTGTAGCTACTTTCATCATGATCGTAGCCGGATCTTCTGGATAACTTGCTACAGCTTCTACATCAGCACCTTCTGCTTCGCCTTGCACTTTTATGTTAGAGAGATGGCTTCTTTTCTTAAATGTCATGAAGCAACCTCTGCTAGTTGTGCATCTTGTGCAGCCTCCTAACCTCTCTCAGCCTTCATAAAATTGAAGAGAGCTAGGGTCTTGCTCTGGATTAGGCTTGGCTTAAAGGAATGTTGTGTCTGGTTTGGTCTTCTGTCCAGATCGTTCAAACTTTCTTCATATCAGCAATAAGACTACTTTGCTTTCTTATCACTTGTGATTTCACTGAGTAGCACTTTTAACTTGTCTTCAAGAGCTTTTCCTTTGCCTTCACAATTGGCTGTTTGTCAGAAGAGGTCTAGCTTTTGGCCTGTGTCATCTTTCTACATGCCTTCCTTGCTAAGTTTAATCATTTTTAACTTTTGAGTTAAACTAAGAGATGTATGACTTTTCCTTTCACTTGACACTTCAAGACCACTGGAGGGTTATTAATTGGCCTAACTTTAATATTGTTGTGTTTCAGGAAACAGGGAGGCCTAGGGAAAAGAAGAGAGACAGAGAACCACCAGTTAGTGGGGTAGTCAGAATACACACAGTGTTGATTAAGTTTGCTGTCTTAAATGGGTGTGATTTGTGGTGCCCCAAAACAATTACAATAGTGACATCAAAGATTACTGAACTCAGGTCACCATAACGGATACAATAATAAGAAAGTTTGAAAGATTGTGAAAATTACCAAAATGTGACCAGAGATGCAAGGTAAGCACATGCTATTGGAAAAAATGGCACCAATAAACTTGCTTGGTGCAGGGTTGTCACAAACCTTGAATTTGTAAAAAGTGCAATTGCTGCAAAGGACAATAAAGGGAAGCACAATAAAACTATACAGGATATCTGTATCGTTTACCCTTCCATTCAAGGAGCTTTTATTGCTATGCACTGGGACCGGTGATAGGAACACAAAGTAACGGTAAAAACAGATAAGCAAATGCATAATTGTAGTTTAGCGTAAGAAAGTGTTTTCATAGAGGGGGACACCAAAACCAGCCTGGGTGGGTATAGTCCGGGAATGCTGGTGGGACATGCAGGCCTTTGCGTTGCTTGTTTAAGGAGGAGTAGATGTCCATTGGGGAAATAGCATGTGCGAACATGGAACACAATGAACTCAAGATACCAAGAATAATGGTTTGGAATGAGTAATGGACTGGAAACAGGAGGCCATGTGGGACATGTCAGAGGAAGCTGGAGATTCAGTCTCATCTCAGATCCTGCATGGCTGTTTGAACCATGTTGAGTGGCTTAGAATTTATCCTAAGTGGAATGAGAAACCAGCATGGATTTTTACTGGAGAAATGACACAGTCAGATATGGTTTAGGGAGTGTGCTTATGGGTGGGGGTGGTAGAAGATAGAAAGACAGGGTGGGGCATTGGGAAGGGACATGGGAGACTACAGACAGGGACCCCGGGGGGATGCTGCTGTAATCCAGGTAAAGAGAGAAGACAGCTGAAACTGAGGCCCTGAGAGGGAAAAGAGAAAATAGGAGGAGAGAAATGGGTTTATAAGATTTGAAGCAGATTACCTTGCCTGCCATATTGTTTGGTCCATTGACATTTGGCTCAGCCCTTTGCTCAGGGAGATGTTATAGCATGTTCAGTCTATTGAAAAAGAAAAAGAAGAAAAGCCCAAACATGAAATGAACATACAACTATGAGCAAGAAAGAATCAACCAAGTGAGCTGAGTAAGGCCAAGAAGGAAGAGGCAGTCTTATCTTTTTCTTTATACCTTAAGCCTTGTGTCCCTTTCTTCTCTAATCTCTCACTCTTCCTTCTCACCTACTCCTTTCTCTGCCTCTGTGACTTTAACAGTTCACCATGTCTAAAGGTCTCAGGAAGACAGGGTAGGGAGCTAAACCTGAAACCATGTTGAAATTACAGTGCTGCTCAACTTTAGGATGTGATCATTGCTAAGCTGGGCCTTTAGCAAAAGAATGGCTTCTTGACACACTGCATGCAGGGGAAGGCTGGGCACAGGGAAGCTCAGCGTTTGCTTCCACATTATTCCTTGACAAAGTCTAAAAACTGCTTTAGAATATTAAGAAGGAAAAAACCCACCATTTTTTTCCTCCTATTATTTTCTTACAACACAGAGCACTTCAGTGACCAATGTATAGGAGTTTTGACCCACACACTAATCTAAGAAATCAGTTCTGCAGTGGACACCAGTGGGGTGTCCTCTCAATTCAATTTGGAAACGACTTACCTGAAGATAGAATCAGATACCACACGTTGAGTAGTCAGTCCCATGACTGCCCCCTACTTCAGATGTGAGTGGCCCATTCAGGCCTTTGGAATTTCTGACTGGCTGGCTGTAAATAGGGATTTCTACAACCCCTCTATCTTTGGGTTTGATTAATTTGCTAAAGCTGCTCACAGAATTCAGGGAAACCCTTTACTTTTGTTTACCCATTTATTATAAAGGATACATGAAAGGATACAAATGAACAGCCAAAGAAAGAAGGTCTGGAAGGGTCCCAAGCCCAGGAGCCTCTGTCCCTGTGGAGGTGGAGTGTGCCACCCTCCCAGCAGTTTAATGTATTCTTGTTCATTAATTTGGAAGCTCCCTGAACTCAGTTCTTCTGGTACTTTCTGGAGGCTTCATTGTGTAGGGATGATTGATTAAATCGTTGGCTACTGGTGTTCAACTTAACCTTCAGCCCCTCTCCTTCTCCGGATGTGAGGTGGGGTATGGGGTTGTGAGTCTCAACCCTCTAAGCACACGGTAAGTCCCCCTGGCAACCAGCCCTTCATCCTGTAGTTATCTAGGGTTTTTCCAAAAATCATCTCATTAATGTAGTCTCAGGTGTGGTTGAAAGGGGCTTGTCATAAATAACAGAAAGCCTGGTTTCACCTTTATCACTCTGGAGCTATTCTGGAGCTGTTTCTGGAACCGAGGACAAAAGGCCAAATAGTTTAACAAAAAATATCCTGATCATTCTAGTTAGGAAATTATAAAAGCTATAGGAGCTGTGAGCTAGAAACTGTGGACAAAGCCAAAAATATATATTTTATAATATCACAAATACTGTCTATGTTTTTCCATTGATATGTCACTGTTTGTTTGAACCCAGGCCTGTTAAGTTGCTGTGATGCTAATGGCCTTTTGTTTATGATAGACCTAAAAGATTTTCAAATTATGCAACCCCCATTGCCAAAAGCTTTCGGGTGGCCTTTTAAGCAAAATGTAGAAAAATTGCATATAGGTTGACATTCGTTTTCCAATATAAATTGCCATTTTATTAAAAATGGAGTTCATAGCAGGGAAATCAAAATTTAAATTAATGAATCCTAAAATGGTACTTGTTATTGCCAAATATTTTTTAATATAATATAAAATTTCTGGGTTCATAAATAGCATTCTTTTCTTATTCAGGAAAAGCCATGCTCAGCAATGTGTTATTCATGACTTAATTATTCTATAGATGCTTCATTCATATGCATGCAGATATATCTGGCAGCACTGCATTTTAATGAAGATGCTGAAAGGCAGCAGGCTATAATTTCTGACAGAGGATTCTGTCAGGACTGAACAATAGGAGCTCCTGAAGAGGACTAGGAAATAACACAGCCCAGAAAGAAAATTAAAAACCTATTTAAATATTTTAATTATGATCTTCATTAGGGACATTTTGAAATCCTTGTGCACATCAGAGCTTCTATAATTTAGAAGCTATTTTTGCTGGAAGAGAATAATTTTTAGGAAGGGGGAAATATTTTCAAGATCTCACGAGTTGAGACACAGCCGCTCCCTAGGGGAGCACAGTACCTGGTTTCTGTGCCCGTTCCCTGCCACTCTTTAGGCTGACTTCTCTTTATTGAAGTTGTAATGGGATTAAAATGACCAATCTGTTCAACCTTGCAAGAGGCAAGGAAAGGATGAAGGGAAAGAGAGCCTTTCACATTTGTGTGTGTGTGTGTGTGTGTGTGTGTGTGTGCATGAGTGTGCCACATACACGCAGAGAGTGAGGTTTAGGATTTTAGCACTGGTTGGCTGCACCTTAAGCTTTCATCCTTGGACCCTCCAGAAAGCTCAGGTTAAAGAGAAACAATAAAGACCTGTCTCAACGATAGGGATTGCCACAATTTTATTATGATTTTTCTTTCTCATCTTCTCAGAGAGGGAAGAATGTCAGAAAAATGATAGAATTGTCAAAAGCATGTGCCATCAGCCAAGTAAATAAACAGGTAATAATTCCACTTTTTCCACTATAGAATACAAGCAAAAAGAAACCTATGCTATATTGAAGTATTTTAGGGTAGCTATGAATACGCAAGTGATGGGGCATCCAGGGCACTATGGGAGGTGTGGCATTTTCTGGAAGGGTGAGGAGCAAAAGGAGCAGCTGTCTAGGCACCGCCCTGGGTTTCCTCCTACTCTGTTGAAGTTGCTCTTGTTAAGCTTGCCTGTGTGTCTTGCGTCTCAACATGCACTGCACACTTTGCTGTCTTCTTACCCCATCTCTCAGCCATGTTCAACACAGATGGCCACCTCCTCTTTCTTCAAGCATACTGCTCTTGTGACACTTGTGACGCTATACACTCCTGCTTCTCAGCATTCTTGCATTTTCCTCCCTTTCTATTTCTTTTTAAAATGCTGACCATTTATAAGTAGAATTTAATTTGTGTGTGTGTGTGTAAATTTTTAATCTTTTAGTGTATTGTATACATCTTTAATTAAGAAATTTTTCCATAGGCCGGGCATGGTGGCTTACACCTGTAATCCCAGCACTTTAGGAGTCTGAGGACAGTAGATCACTTGAGGTCAGGAGTTCAAGACCAGCCTGCCCAACATGGAGAAACCCCATCTCTACTAAAAATACAAAAATTAGCCGGGTGAGGTGGTTCACACCTGTAGTCCCAGCTACTCAGGAGGCTGAGGCAGGAGAATTGCTTGAACCCAGGAGGCGGAGGTTGAAATGAACCGAGATTTTGCCACTGTACTCCAGCCAGCGACAAAGAATGAGACTCTGAAAAAAAAAAAAAAAAGAGAAGAAGAAGAAGAAGAAAAAGAAAGAAGAAAGAAAGAAGACAGAAAGAAAGAAAGAAAGAAGAAAGAAAGAAAGATTCTTCCTTACTTCAAGTGCATGAAGTTCTTCTACAATTTCTTGTAAGCATTTAAAGTTTCTAGTTTCTTGTCATGCTTTGAGGTACAGATCTGAAAGTCATGTTGAAACTTAATCCCCAGCATGGCAGTATTAAGAGATGGTGCCTTTAAGAGGTGATTGGGGGCCAGTGTGGTGGCTCATACATGTAATCCCAGCACTTTAGCCGGAGGAACCAGGCAGATTGCTTTAGCCCAGGAGTTTGAGACCAGCCTTGGCAAAATAGTGAAACTCCATCTCTACAAAAAATAAAACACTAGCCAGGCATGGTGGTCAGACCCTCGTAGTCCCAGCAACTTGGAGACTGAGGTGGGAGGATCACTTGAGCTTGGGAGGTTGAAGTTGCAGTGATCATGCCACAGCACTCCAGCCTGAGTGCTATGGATGAAAGAGTGAGACCCTGTCTCAAAAACCAAAATAAATAAAAACAAGCACAAAAACAAACAAACAAAAAATACTAAAAAAGAAGTGATTGGGTCAAGTGGGTTCTGGTTTAATCCATTCATGGATTAATTAATGGATTAATGGGTTAATGGATTGATAAGTTATCATGAGGGTGGAGCTGGTGGCTTTGAAAGAAGAGGAGAGACCTGATCTGACACGCTTAGGCCCTCTTGCCATGTGATGTCCTGTACCACCTCTGAACTCTGCAGAGAATTCCCACCAGCGAAAAAACCCTCACAAGATACAGGTCCTTGTCATTGGACTTCTCAGACTCCATAACTGGAAGAAACAAATTCCTTTACTTTGGGAATTATCCACTTTCAGGCATTCTGTTATAAGCAACCGAAAACAGACTAAGACAAAATCCAAGCTTTTTATTCTATATATATAACTATTTGTCCCAGAATTATTCATTGGATAGTCCTTCCTTTCACTAATGGTCTGCAAAGCCAACTGTGTCAAATATCGAATATCTAGTATACATAAGTATAGGTCTCTGTGTTAGTCTCCTTAATTACTGAATAAAACAGTACCACAAATTTAGGAGTTTAAAACAATATCTACTTGTTACCTCACAGTTCTGTAGACAAGAAGTCCAGGCAGGCTTAGCTGGATTCTGAGTGTTTAACAAGGCCAAAATAAAGGTGTTGACCAGGCTGGGCTCTTATCTGGGGACTCTTGGGTATAATCTGCTTTTGGGCTCCTTCAGGTTGCTGATAGAATCCAGTTCCTTGAAGCTATTGGACTGAGGTCTCTGTTTCCTTGTCTGCTGTGAGCTAGAGCCACTCTATGCAACTCAAAGCCACACACATTTCTTGGCATATCAACTCTTGCATCTCCAAAGCCAGCAAGAGCATGTGAAATGCCCTCATACTTGAAATCTCTAACTTCTGCTTCTTCTGCCAGCCAGAAAAAAAAAAAGAAAAAAAAAAAAAAAAAGATCTGCTCTTGAAGGGCTCAGGTGATTAAGATTACCCAGGTAATCTGTATTTTTCCATAAAATGTAACATAGTCATGGAAAGGATCTTTTCATGTTCCACCCCCGCTCAAAGAGGAAGGTATTACAGAAGAGTCAGGGTCATTGGGGGTCATTCCTAGAATTTCACCTGCTACAATCTGTCTATAGGCTTTCTAACCTGTACCATTATCCCTGTACCAATATCCACCCTGTCTAACCAAGTTGTATCAAAAATTCCACTGATATTTGAATCATAATTGCCTTGGATCTAAGGTTCTATCTTTTTCATATTGAATCTTTTTATTAAAAATTTGGAATGCCTCCTGATTCATAATTTTGTCCATATGTCTTACATATATTTTCCTTTTTCATATGTCATAATGAAAAGTTACAATGAACTCTGGCCCAAAGCAAAAATTTTGACTTTAGGTGGGACTTCTAGAATGAGTGAGAAGATGGGAAAATCCTGTCCTCCAAAGGCAAATATAAAACCAGAAAAAACTGTCAAAAACAACCACTTCAGGATTTTGGAAATTGATGAAAGGCATCCATCTCACTGAGAAGCATGTATTGAAGAAAAATTGAGCATCAGGAAGAACGGTGGGAATCTGTGGCACTCTGTCCTGGGGTTTCTGCCATTCCCCACCCCAGTTCTGCTGTTCAGTAATTTTACCAGGGCAGGGCAAGCTATGAGGACAGGTGACCTCCTTAATACAGGAGGCAGATTGACTTTGGAGTGGAGCATAGATTTGACTCAGGGCCTTTGTCAAAAATGATGGTGGAAAAATCCTGGAATAACACCAAACAATTTAAAAAGGGCAACATTGCAGCTAATCTGAGGTTTTGGCATGGCTCAGGCTCAAGAAACTGAGAGACCAGCCAGAAAATTAAAAGGGAAATCCAGAGATGGAGATAGTGATAGTGGCCTTCACAAGTGTTCACTTCTCCATGGTGGCTTGGAAGGCTGTATGCATACTCAAGGACATGCGTACACATAGGATGGATCAGATAGGGCCTGGCTGTCTATCTTTCCCTTATGAATGTGAAGCCTTGGGTATGCAGAAAGTATAAACCAGGGCAGACTTGCAAATTGTCTGAACTTTGATTACATTCCTTTTTATTATGTTATTTTTTGAGGGAGGGTCTTGCCCTATCGCCCAGGCTGGAGTGCAGTGGCACAAACATGGCTCAGGGCCTCCACTACCTCTTGGGCTCAAGCTGTCCTCCCACCTCTGCCTCCTGAGTAGCTGGAACTACAGGTGCACATCACCATGCCTGGCTAATTTTCTATTTTATTTTTTGTAGAGACAAGGAATCACTGCTGGGAGTGGTGGCTAAAGACTGTAATCCCAGCACTTAGGGAAGCAGAGGTGGGAGGATAGCTTGAGCCCAGGAGTTTGAGACCTGCGTGGGTGACAGCAAGACCCCATTCTCGAATATAGAAAAATAAATAAATAAATAAATAAATAAATAAATAAATAAATAAATGAGATAGGGTCTCACTATATTGCCCAGGATGGTCTTAAACTGCTAGTCTCAAGTGATTCTCCTGCTTTGGCCTCCTAAAGTGCTGGGATTACAGGGTATGAGCCACATGCCCAGCCTTGATTACATTCCTTAAACACACAGATCTGTTGGCAAGGAGTAGAAAGCTTTCTGGCTCAATATGTTTATGTGCAACCTCTGATCAATTTTTGGCTGACCATTAAGCTATGCTAATCCAGGAGTGACTCATGGGAAGTCAGATTTAAAAATTAAGCAAAAATAAATTTTCAAAAGGAACCTGAACAGAAAGAACAGGGGCTGCACACTGTTGTCAGGTAGATTCTACCGAATTAATCCAGGCAAGTCATTCAGCAAATCAAAAAATTAGCAAAAGCAACTAACCCTGGAGAGGAGACAAATCCAGAGTTACTACAATATATTATCTAAAATGTCCAATTAAAGAAATTACATACAAAAACCAGGTAAATGTGACCATACACAGAAAGAAAAACAACGGAAACTGTCTCTGATGGGACCGATGTTATATTTGGTGGAGCAAGACTTCAAAATAACTAGTATAGATATGTTTGAATAAATAAAGGAAACAATATTTAAGAACTAAAGGAAAGCCTGACAATAACAAATAATCAAGTAGAGAATACGAATCAAGATATAAGATTATTTTAAAAATGGAATAGAAATTCTGAAGTTGAAAAGTACAGTAATTAAAATAAAAAATTCACTACCGGGTTTTAATAGCAGAGTTCAGCTGGCAGAGTAAAACAAATGAGTGAAATCAATGATAGATCAAGAATTATAAGGAATTGCAGAAAAAGCAATGAAGAAAAATGAAGAGTCTCAGAGATTGAGGAACATCAAGCGACCCAGCGTCAATGTCCCAGAAGTAGAGAAAAGAAAAAAAAAGTGAAGAAAATATATTTAAGAAATAATGGCTGAAAAGAACTAAAATATATATAGTAAAAGGCATCTGTATCAGTCTGCTCAGGTGACCATAATAAAATACCATAGACTGGGTAGTCTAAACAGTAGATATTTATTTCTCACAGTTCTGGAGGCTGGGAATTATAAGATTAATGTGTTGGCTAACTTGATTTCTGGCAAGGGCCCTCTTCCTGGTCTATAGACAGCAACTACGGACAGAGTCCTCACATGCCAGGGAGAAAGCTCTGGTCTCTCTTCCTCTTTTTGTAAGAACACTAATCCCATCATGGGGGTTCCAGCCTCATGATCTCATCTAAACCTAATTACCTTTCAAAGGTCCCACCTCCAAATGCTATCACATCGAGGGCTAGGGCTTCAACATATGGATTTTGGGGGGACACAAACATTCAGTCCATAACAGCATTCAACAAATGAATGTAAATGGTGCAGTAGAAAATATTTACATAGTACAGCAAAGGCAGTGAAACACAAACATAGAAACAAAGAAAACGCATGATATATATAGACACAAAGAGCAAAATAGCAGAAATCAGTACAAGTAAGATTTCAACAAATAAGATGAAAGTAAAATCATGGAAAAAATATGTATTAGGAAGGCCCAAATCCGAAAAGCTGACAATACCAATTGCTGGTGAGAATGCAGTAGAAATTCTCATTCATTGCTGGTGGGAATGCAAAATGGTACAAACGCTTTGGCAGTTTCTTGCAAAACTAAGGATACCATAGAATGCAGCAATTGTGCACCTAGATATTTACCCAACTGATTTGAAAACTGTTGTTCATACAAAACACCACACATAAATTTTTATAATTATTTTATTTATAATCACCAAAACTGGGAGTAATCAAGATGATGAATGAAACCTGTGACTAGCCAGCCACTGCACTTCAGCCTGAACAACATAGCAAGACCCTTGTCTAAAACAAAACTGAAGAAAACAAAACCCTAAAACAAACTATAGCTAGCAAACAAATATCCTGGTTAATGAATAAAATAAAAATACACATCTCCATGACTAAATCGACTAATATAAATATTTCATAGAAAAGGCATCAAATTCCAGATAAAACTTGAGTGTGTTCAATCTAAGTAAGTGAAATAAGATTTTTTCCTTCTCATTTGGATTATTTGCTTCTCAAAGATAGAATTGTTTCTTGCAGGAAACAAATTTATACATACAATAGTTCTTTATTTAATTATTGTTTTATTGATTTCAAAGATTTAGCCAACATTTGATGGAGGACGAAATGCTATAGCTTATTGAGGCTAAATCAGTGTAGCCCAGGTTGGAAGTACAGTCTCAGATGTCTTCTAAATGGAAATGTTGCAAATTATATTATTGTTCAAAAATATTTACTCCCTTTCTATAACTTCATGGGAAGAATGTTCTTCCCCCTGCTCATTGATCTTGGGCTTGGCCTTCTGTGACTTGCTTTGACCTCAGGTCGAATGTGCTTGCATTCTATACCCTTGCATTAGTATAATGCAGCATAGCCTATGGTTAAACAGGCTTTCAGGCAGGCTTCTGTACTAGCAGTTTTCACCTGTGTTATGGTGAACCATAGAAATGGCAGATATGGCCAGGCGCGGTGGCTCATGCCTGTAATCCCAGCCAAGGCGGGCAGACCACGAGGCCAGGAGTTCGAGACCAGCCTGGCCAATATGGTGAAACCCTGTCTCTACTAAAAATACAAAAATTAGCCAGGCGTGGTGGCGCGCTTCTGTAGTCCCAGCTACTTGGGCGGCTGAGGCCGAAGAATCGCTTGAACTCAGGAGGCGGAAATTGCAGTGAGCCGATATGGCGCCATTGCACTCCAGTCTGGGCGACAGTGTGAGACTCTGTCTCAAGAAAGAAAAAAAGAAAAAGAAAAAAGAAATTGCGGGATATTTGACTTTTTGCTCTCCAAAGCCCCTGCATTTTTATATGGTTCATTCAATCCTCATCTTACCTCCTGCAGTAGTTACTTTTATATCACCCTTTTTATCGATAGGAAAGTGAGGCTTAGGGAAGGTAGTAACTTGCTAAAGAGCTTCTCTCGCACGTTGGTCACACTCTCTCTGGGGATTGTGTGACCCTCGCTGCTGCTCCAGTCTCGGCCCCGCGCAGCGGGGAGCGATGGCAGGAGCTGCAGCCACAGGCTCGCCCCTACTGCTAGCATCCCTGCAGGGCAGTCCCCGCCTGCAATGCCTGCGGGAAGCTGAGGGTCTTGGAGCCTCGGTCTCCAGCCTTCTCCTGATTTTGGCTCTGTGCCAGCCGCCAGGCTCACACGCAACCACTACTCCTCCCATCCACCATTCCCAGTTCCTCCTGCCTGCCGGCTTTTACCGGACATCCCTGGTCAGTTCCAGCCTCGCCGCCAGCTTCAACCTCGCGCCCTTAGTTTTCACTTCTTATTTAACGGCAGAAGTACCGAATAAAATTCCTCATTGGCCTCTGGCACTAGACTACAAACATCAGGTGACTCAATATTGGGGGTGGGAATTGGGCCAACTTGGCTTAAATTAGTCCAAGCTTTGCTATAATATGACCTAAATCCCTTCATTTATAAAATGTAGATAAGGAAGAATTGGTATTGAATAAACACCTGGCACATCATGCTCAATATTACTACTGTATGACTATTCTATTTTAGTAAAAATTATAAATTGTCATTTATTCAACAAAGATTTATCCAGCCTCTCTTTTCTGAATCACTGAATTTAAATTTCTCATTCCCTGGAATGCAGGGAATGTGGAAGTTTACACCTATAGGTCTGTGATTGGCATATTGCAAGACCCCACGACACTTTGCCAATGGTAGAGTCTACCTCACCAGGAGTTAAGAAGACTTGATTAGAATACATTTCTATACATTTATGGTATCTGTGCTATTTCTAGCTTCCCCCTCTTTTTATCACTTCTATTATAGGTTCTAACATGCAACTTTAAAAATGGTCTCTCAAGCTCATGGCCTTCAAGCCTAGAATTACGTTGCTAGGGCAGTATGTGTCTTTGCTTGCTAGCAGTAAAAAATGTTTGAATGGGAGATCTTTCCATGGAAAGGGTTTGTATAACACTGTTACAAAGAGCAGTCTAACAATGCAGGGGAATATCAAGTTTTTTCAAATGTTTTACAAGGATGTTGGGGAAGGGGATGGTCTCTCCAACTCTGTCTCTATGTTCTATATATTGACTTGCAAAGAGACCACATTGTGTTATTTTTAGTCAAGATAAGCAATGAAAAAATGCGTTGGTGCATACCTCGCCTTCTGTATTTTTGAACTTAAATTCATTTCATACTTCCTTCTCTTTGAACAAAGAATGTACCAAAGTAACCAGTATGTCACAAGTCTTCCTGCAGTGCACCTCTTTCATAACCTTGGCTCCCATTTCTCCTGGCACACAGACTTTTTTCTCAAAGCATACTTGTTCCACTTGTGATTCTTCCCTTGCAAAGAGTCCTGCCTCAAATTCAACATACCTCCTGGATATCTTTGTGAAATTCTTGCTGTCTTATACCTGATTGGATTGAACTGGTTAGTGTTTGTTAGTTTGTTTCTTTGTTTTAGTATATTGAATTTTTTTTAAGGGACCAGAGTTAGAAATTAGCCCCGCTTAGTGCACCATCAAGATGAATCCACTCTTCCTCCGTTTTACTGCATAAAAATGTAATGCATTACTGTTATAGACCCTTGTGTTTATGACTGTTTCCTCCGTCTCTTGAGGGAAGAGACCCAGTCTAGTTCCTCTCCTTATTCTCAGCAGCTAGCCCTGGGCCTGACACCTAGGAGGCACTTGGTAAATGTCTTGAATAAATGAATGAACCAGTGATCAGTAAATTAATGGAAAGCTGTGGCTTTTAACCAAGGGAAGCCCATGAATGCTCAGCGTGACTGGGTTTACCATCTGCAGGGTTAGCAGAGGTAGGGGATAAAAAGCTGGAGATACTTGGGCAGCCTTTGGGAACTGGTGGTGCTACATAAGGAAGATTTCTTGGAAGGGAAGGAAGATAGTGAAGGACGGTTAAACTGGGAAAGAGGTTAAAGGGGAAGGAGACTAGAAAGGGTGAGTGCAAAAGAAACCCCATCTGTCAGACTGGGCTCTTTTCCTTTGCGTCTCCTCAGCTCCCACAGACTTCCTTTGGCTCCCTTTTGTTCAAAGCATAATTTATTTTATTTAACAATCTAGGAAGTTCACAGCCATCAGCAGTTCTAGTGCAATTTCAGGTGTGATTAGGAATTTGGGAATCTCGGTGGAGCTGCTAATGTAGCCAGAGTCTCACTCATCAGCCCAGTAGCCACTGTAGCCTGATCCCTGTGTACCACCACAGCCCCTGTTCCAGGGCCACCGACCCACTTTGGGTCCCTTTTGTAGTCCTTCTCCACTTGCTCCAATTCTGATCAGATAAGTTGCTGTGCAGGATTAAGAATTGTAAGCAGGTGGAAAACAGAACTGAATATAAAGTTTAGGAATTCATTAAGCCAAAAAGTTTGAAGATAGGTTGAAATACCAGGCTGTGGTATAATGTTTCACTCCTCAAGAGGGAGGCCTTCCAAGTGACTACTCATATTTCCCCTATGAAACATGATGTACTCCATGGAAACAGCCCATGAACAGCCCAGTGTTCCATTTTTCCAAGGTCTGCCAGCATTGCTGCTGGGCTGACTTGGAGGGTTGGCCGGGTTAGACTAAGGTTAAGCCAAGATCTTTTCAAAGTAATTGGCATTTGGAAGTAGCTACTGTACGTTGCCAAAGAAGAGATGATGATGACAAAGAGATGTGACCTTAAAGGAATGTGACCCAGTCTTACACTGATTCTTTTTTGTCAAAATAGCCAAAAGAATGGCTGATTAAGGGTCATGTTAAAAGGAAAATTTCAATTTGCCTGATTCTTTTCTTTAAAAGTAAGTTTTTTAAGACTCAGGGAATAAACATTGGCTGGAATACAGGTTTTCTTCTTCTTTAATTATAAAAATATTTTTAGGATCTCTCAAATACCCTCTGAAATCTGACAGTTAATATTTAAAGTATAACTTTGACTCACTTAAATGAAATAAGAAACTTGTCTGCTGGGCAAAATGAGAAATTTTGAGCTCTTCGCTTGGGTTCAGGGTGGTGCCATCTGTATCTCTGTACCCAGTGCTCTGTGTATAGTGGGAGCTCAGTAAACATTTGGTGCCTGAGTGAAAAAGCTGAAATTCATTGCAGTATACAATCCTGATATGCTCTTTCAGTTGGAAGTTATATTTCAGCTAGTTGGTTATATAGCTCATGGGCCCTCGGCATTTTGACTTCTTTTGCTATAGAAGCAGAGTAAGAAGATAGGCATACCTTTATATAACCTATTTTCAAACCTCATCATTAACAATAAATTTATTTTATTAGAAACATGTGTGTACTTGTAGAAAAAGCTCGCGATGTAACAAAACTATCTTTCTAAAAACGCATGATTCTATCTTTTGTAATCAGTACTTCATGCAGTTGGAATCACTGCAAATGGGCAAGCAGATAGCTCCAAGATTCTGTAAAGCCACTATGATTTGAACTATTCTCATAATAATATAGTTCTGCATTTTTCCTCATTGGAGTTATATGATTTAAAAAATTATACAAAATAAAAATGCAGAAAGGAATGAAAACTCATAGTTGCCACTATTAGTATATTCCTAGAGTATTTTTGGTGTAAGAATGTGTGATAGTCATAATTCTAAGTTAGCCCTCCATGATCTCCACCCTCTTCCTGTGATTATGTTGTTACTTGGCAAAAAGAATTTTACAGAGGTAATCAAGTTACTGATCAGTTGACCCTAAGATAAGGAGATTATCCAGGTAAGCCTAACCTAATGACATGAACTCTTTAAAAGCAGAGAGGTTTATTTGGCTAGTTGGAGAAGCAGAATTCAGAGACTGAAATCAGGAGAAGCATTCAAAATGCCATTGCTTGCTGGAAGATGGGAGGAGCCATAAGTTAAGAAATGTGAGTGACCTCTAGGAGTGGAGAGTGACCCCCTAGCCAATAGTCAGCTAGCAAATGGAAATCTCAGTCTTACAAACAAAAAGAACTGTATTCTGCCCAACAGCCTGACTGAACTTGGAAGCAAATCCTATACAGTACCTCCAGCTTGGCCAACATCTGGATTTCAGCCTTTGTGATCCTAAGCAAAGGACCCAGTTAAAATGTGCCAGACTCCTGACCCACGAAAAATGTAAGATAATAAATACGTATTGTTCACAGCTACTAAGCTTGTGACAGTTACACAGCAATAGAGACTAATGCAGATTTTGATACCAAAAGTTGATACTGCTGTAATTAATACCTAAAAGGTGGAAATGGATTTGGGATTAGGCAGTAGCTGGAGGCTAGAAGAATTTTGAGCAACATGATAGAGAAAGGCTTAATTGTCTCAAACAGACTGTTAGTAGAAATATGGATGTTAAAGATACAACTGGTGAGAGCTTAGAAGGAGGTGAAGAGCATTATAGAGCAAACCTAAATTCCTTAGAGAAAGCCTAAATCATCATGAACAGACTTTAATTAGAAATCTGGGCTTTTAGAATACTGTTGGGGAAGACTCAGAACGAAGTGAGAATCATGTTATTGGAAATGGAGGAAGGAGAATCCTTGCTATGTGGTGATAGAAAGCTTAGAAAAATTGTGTCCTGCAGTTATGCAGAAAGCAGAATTTGTAAATGACAAACTTAGATATATAGCTGAGGAGATCTGCAAGCAAAGTGTTAAAGGTGCTGGCTTATTTCTCTCTTACTACTTATACTAAAATGTGAGGAAAAAAATAACTGGAGGGAAAAACTGGTAAACATAAAGGGATTAAGATTGGAGAATTTTGAGACTGCTCAGCCTTTCCAGATGGCAAGAAATGCTGGGAGTCAGAAATGGCTTCTGAAATGATGGTATAGAGAAAAGAAAGACTGTGTAGCTGTCCAGCTTTCACTGAAGCCTCAGGAAGACTAAAAGGTTAAAGTGTTCAGTCATAGAAAAGGCTCTTCTAAGATATTAAGGTTATGATTCACAGATCCTATCAGTGAAACTAGAGGGCCTCTCAGAAGCTTAGGAGTGTTGTCCCTCAATCATCTCAATAGAAACCAAAGACAGAGCAGGGATCATCTCAAAAATGTTTGCGGTCATGGCTTTTGTCTAATGGAGTGAAACTCTGAAAAATTTAGGCAAGGACCATTCAGTGAGTTGAACAGTTTCTTCCTATAATTCATGTCTTCCTTGGACCAATGAATGTGACCTTATTTGAAAATAGGGTCTTTGCACATGTAGTCATGTTAAGGTGAGATCATACTGGATTAGAGTGGGCCTTAATCTAATTGGTGGTGTCCTTATAAGAAGAGGGAAATTTGGACACATATTTGCAGCATGCAGAGAGAAAAACAACTTGTGAAGACAGGTAGAGATTAGAGTGATGCTTCTACAAGTCAAGGATTGCTTGCAATTACTAAAAGCTAGAAGAGGCTGGGCGCGGTGGCTCAAGCCTGTAATCCCAGCACTTTGGGAGGCCGAAACGGGCGGATCACGAGGTCAGGAGATCGAGACCATCCTGGCTAACATGGTGAAACCCCGTCTCTACTTAAAAAATACAAAAAACTAGCCAGGCGA
>NW_012114688.1:2921640-3108415 GCF_000951035.1 Colobus angolensis palliatus
AAAAAAAAAAAAAAAAAAAATCTAGAAGAGACAAGGAAGGACTCTCTTCTAGAGCCCTCAGAGAGAGCATGGCTCTGCTGATACCTTGATTTAAGTTTTATAACTTCCCAAACTATGAGAGAATAAATTTTATTTGTCACAGGCCACATAGTTTATGTAACTTGTTACAGGAGCCCTGGGAAACTAGTAAGGATTATAATGTTTTTGAGAACATTACATCAACAGAAATATTACTAGAGTGGACTGAAAGAACTGAGGAAGTACAAAATGAAAGAAAACTATTGGGGCTTTCCCATATGCCAATGTTATTGTCAGGAAGCAAGTTAATGAAACAGCTTAGCTGAAAACATGTTCCTCTCTTGATAATGGAAGGATGACTCAGAGGGCAGAATCAAGAACCCAGAAGGCTGAACCAAGATCCCAGGGTGCAGATTTGAGAACCATGGCAGGTTAGTCCCAGGCCTGGAATAATAAACCTAATTAAAGAACCCCAGCTGGAGTTTGTGTGGTTGTATTCCAAAGTTGCTTTGGATTTGTGTATCGTTTTGGCCTTCCATCTCTCGCCCTTATTTTTTTTTATTAATATATTTTATTTAAAAATTTATTTTTAGAACTTATATATGGGTAAATTTCAAAATAGTATCAATGCAGACTATTTAACAATATTTTAATATTTCTTTTTACTCAACAGTCACCTTTATGTTTTGCTTTCCATCCACAAATACATTGGATTAAAGCAACAGTACTCTTACCTCCAAGTTCAATGCCTGAGTTTCTTGAACACTTTATTTCCATTTAGAGTTTAGTAATTACTTAACTTCACATTTTTCTGTCATCAATGATAATCAAATGATCTACCTAACTAGCCAAAATGATAAAACTATTATAAGCCAAGTCAATGGAATTTATAATATTTACATGAAACAACTATACTGACACACATGTGCATTGGGGCCTATTTGAAATATGTCACAAATAAAAAGCTTTACTTAAAGAATGAGGTCTTCAGCCAAAGGAGGAAAAGGGTCATCATCAGAAAAAACTAGGAAGATTTAGATAAGAAGTCAGCCTACAATTTTAACTAAATAAAGGAAGAAAGGGGAGTACATAATTACAGCTTACAACAGTTGAAGAAAAGTCAGTTGCTATTCTATCACAAACAGTTTCACTATCTCAAGAGCTTAGAATAAGGCTCTTCAGGCATTTATGAAAACAACAGAATATTATAATGCTACTTAATTTGACAGCAAACAATAGAAAAAAATATTGGTGGCACCACACCTTCTTAACACCCTTGAAAACAGGAACTAAAATGAATAATTAAGAAACAGTATTCGAAGATTACTTTAAACTGGGCACAGTGGCTC
Source organism: Colobus angolensis palliatus (assembly GCF_000951035.1). Taxonomy (NCBI): domain Eukaryota; kingdom Metazoa; phylum Chordata; class Mammalia; order Primates; family Cercopithecidae; genus Colobus; species Colobus angolensis. Next base: position 2,923,008 of record NW_012114688.1, read on the forward strand.
ACACCTGTAATCCCTGCACTTGGCAGGCCAAGCTGGGTGGATTGCTTGACCTTAGGAGTTCAAGCCCAGGCTGGGCAACATAGTAAAACCCTGTGTATTAGTCTGTTCTCACACTTCTATAAACATGCTACCTGAGACTGGGTAATTTATAAACAAAGGAGGTTTATTTGACTTACAGTTCTGCATGGCTTCAGAGGCCTCAGGAAACTTACAATCAAAGCAGGAGGGTAGCAGGAGAGAGATGTGCATGTAAAGGGGGAAGAGCCCCTTAAAAAACCATCATATCTCGTGAGAACTCACTATCATAAGAACAGCATGGGGGAATCTGCCCCCATGATCCACTCACCTCCCACCACACCTCTCCCTCAACACCTGGGGATTACAATTCAAGATGAGATTTGAGTGGGGACACAAAGCCTAACCAAATCACCCTGTCTCTACAAAAAATATAAAAAATGACTGGGCTTGGTGGTGTGCACGTGCCTGTAGTCTCAGCTACTCAGGGAGCTGAGGTGGGAGGATAACCTAAGCCCAGAGGGTCAAGGTTGCAGTGAGCCATGATGGCACCACTGCACTCCAGCTGGGGTGACAGAGTGACACGCTGTCTCAAAAATAAACAAGCAAAATAAAACTAAAACAAAGAGCACTGTATTATCTAATGTGATTTATAAAATAAGCAAAGTTCAGCAATCTTCAACGGAAAAGGTCATAGTATTTTGCTGAGACCAGCTCGGTCGGGGAGACCCTAACCCAGCAGTGCTAGAGGAATTAAAGACACACACGCGGAAATATAGACGTGTGAAGTGGGAAATCAGGGGTCTCACAGCCTTCAGAGCTGAGAGCCCTGAACAGAGATTTACCCACATATTTATTAACAGCAAACTAGTCATTAGCATTGTTTCTATAGATATTAAATTAACTAAAATTATCCCTTATGGGAAACGAAGGGATGGGTCGAATTAAAGGAATAGGTTGGGTTAGTTAACTGCAGCAGGAGCAGATTGCTCATGCTATTGTTTGTGGCTTGAGAATGACTTTAAGTAGTTTTCCACCCTGGGCGGGCCAGGTGTTCCTTGCCCTCATTTCTGTAAACCCACAACCTTCTAGTGTTGGCATTAGGGCCATTATGAACATGTTACAGTGCTGCAGAGATTTTGTTTATGGCCAGTTTTGGGGCCAGTTTATGGCCAGATTTTGGGGTGTCTGCTCCCAACATGTCCGCCTTCTTTGATTTGCAAATCGATAAATGTAAAGGCAGCTTTGTCATGGTGAGCTACTTCTCGGTCAGGATCCACATCTGCAGACTATACAAAGACAAACAACACAGATTAAAAGCACAATCATCATTGAAATCACAGAGCTTCCAAGTGGTTGTATCTATTTTAATGGGTTACTAACTGCTAATTTGTCCGTAACTCCTTCAAGCACTCCAGTTCCTGGCATTAAGGTCAGGTGTGCCTGGGATGCTTTACATATTTGTTCTTTAATTTTGCAATATCCAAAGACAAATTTGTAGAGTGTCTTTCTAGGTGCTTTTTTATTCTTTCCCAAATTTTGATCTTATTAGGAGCTATTAATAGTTTCTGCAAATCCTTATGTTTAGCTCCTACAATGAGCCGTATCATTTGAGGTTGAGGTGCCACTACACCGCCATGGTTCCACATAATAGGACAAAAAGGTTTTTGAGGGCAGCATGCCTCAATTATAGGAGCAGATTTATTATGGTAAATACTGAGATCAGAAAGCATGTGTAACTGTGTTATAGAGTGATTACATCTAGGTCTCTGTGTCAGCCCTTGTTGAAGGAATACTCACAGCAATGGTGATAACTGCTGTCATAGCTACTATTAAATTACTCATTGTGACTGGTTGTCCTGCTTTCCTCAGGTTTTCTTCTGCCATCTGTGACAGCTTCTTGATCTGTCCCTAGATGGGTGGCTGTGTTCAACAGGTGTCGCTTGTGACAGTTGGGGTCCTCTTTAGCATCAATCTTGACATGGCTGCAACTGGGGGATCCTCGGGATCCTCCCGGAATCTCTTCCTCGGCTTCTGGCTCATGATAAGGTTTCAGGTATCTTGATGGTATCTAAATCGGCTGTTGACTTTGGCCTGGAGAAATACAAGCATAACTTCTACCCCAAGTAATTATTTTACCTATTTCCCAAATTTTTGTTATTGGATCTCTCCACCAAATCATTGTTCTGCTTCGGTCTTTGCAACTGGTTTCTGTAGATGCTGTTCAGCTGCTGATAATATCTGGTCTTTCGGCAGGCTCAGAAAATTTAAAGTTAATAATGCTAGATTCAGTTGCATCTGTGGGGTTCCATATTCTTTATTTCTCTCTTTCTGCTTTTGCAACTGCTGTTTTAGGGAAAGATTCGTTCTTTCCACTATGACTTGTCCTTGAGAATTGTATGGGATACCAGTAATGTGTTTAATATTCCACATAGAGAAAAATGTAGCTAGAGCTTGGCTAGTATAGCCTGGGGCATTATCTGTTTTAATAGAAGCTGGAATGCCCATTACCGCAAAACACTGCAAAAGGTGGTGTTTAACACAGGCAGAAGACTCTCTTGATTGGCATGTAGCCCAGACAAAGTGAGAAAAGGTATCCACACATACATGTACATAAGCTAGTCTCCCAAATGAGGGAACATGTGTGACATCCATTTGCCAAAGAGAGTTAGGTTCCAGTCCTCGAGGATTAACTCCTCCTGTAAAAGATGAAGAATGTACCATTTGACAAGTTGGGCATCGCTGGTTAATAGCTTTAGCTTCTTTCCAGGTAATGCTGCATCTGCATTTGAGACCAGAGACATTAACATGGGTTAAATTGTGAAAGTATCTAGCATTAGATATTGCATTAGCAACTAGGCAATCAGTCATTTGATTCCCTTCAGTCAAAAGTCCTGGAAGAGATGTATGAGCCCTAATGTGAGTGATGTAAAAAGGATGCACTCTACTTCTAACTGCTATTTGCAATTGGGTAAATAAAGTCATCAGTTGTTCATTTGTATGAAATCAAAACTGAGCATTTTCAATTAACTGTGTGGAACGAACCACATATGAAGAATCAGAAATCACATTAATATGCATATCAAGAGCAGTTAATACCTCAATTACAGGTACAAGCTTCACTTTTTGAGCTGAAGTATAGGGCATCTGGTAAACTTTACCTTTTGATCCAAAATAAGAAGCTTTACCATTACTAGACCTATCTGTAAAAACATTCTCAGCACCTTCAATTGGTTTAAATTTAGTTATTTTAGGGAGAATCCAATTAGTTAATTTCAAAAACTGAAACAGCTTAATTTTAGGAAAATGATGATCTAGAATACACACAAAGTCAGCTAAATGGGTTTGCCACGTAAGACTATTTACAAAAGTTTGCTGTATTTGTGTCTTCATGAGAGGGACAATAATTTTTCCAGGATCATATCCATGTAATTTAACAATCCAAGTTCCCCTAATCCCTAACATAGTAGCAATTTGATCTAAATAAGGAGTTAGAGTCCATGAATTAGTATGTGGAAGAGAAAGTCACTCCTACTAAGTCCTGTTCTTAGACAATAACACCAGTAGGTGAATGCTGAGTTGAAAAAATTAGCAAATCTAGAGTCTTCTCTAGATCTATTCTATTTATTTGAGCTTTACGGACTTCCTTCTCAATTAGTTGTAACTCTATCTCAGCCTCCTTTGTTAATTGCCAAGGGCTAGTGAGATTAGGATTTCCTCTAAGGATAGAAAACAGATTACTCATGGTATAGGTAGGAATGCCTAGAATAGGTCGTATCCAATTAATGTCCCCTAGTAATTTTTGAAAGTCTTTTAATGTTTTTAACTGATCCTTACATACGGTTACTTTCTGTGGCACAATGGTAGTGTCATTTACTAAGGTCCCCAAGTAGGAGTAAGGAGTAGTAGTCTGAATTTTGTCAGGAGCTATAATTAAACCAGTAGGAGAAATTGAATTTTGCAAGTGATCATAACATCGGAGTAATATTTCTCGAGTGGGGGCAGCACAAAACATATAATTCATATATTGAATAATGTAACATTGTGAAAATATTTTACGAGCAGGTTCAATTGCTTGCCCCACATACGTCTGACAAATTGTTGGACTGTTTAACATGCCCTGTGGCAACACTTTCCAGTGATAATGCTTAGCAGGCTGCAGGTTGTATACTGCAGGAATTGTAAATGCAAACCGTTCACAGTCTTTCTCAGCTAAAGGGATAGTAAAGAAGCAGTCTTTTAAATCTATGACTATTAAAGGCCAATTTTTTTGAATTATAGCAGAAGAAGACAATCCTGACTGTAATGCTCCCACAGGTTGTGTAACTGAATTGATAGCTCTTAAGTCAGTTAACATTCTCCATTTATAATTACAAAAACTGGAGAATTCCAAGGGGAAAATGTTGGAGCTATATGCCCATTTTCTAATTGTTCAGTAACTAATTTCTCTAAAGTCTCCAGTTTTTTACTTAGCAGCCATTGTTCTATCCAAATTGACTTATCTGTTAACCATTTTAAAGGTATAGGTTCTGGAGGCTTAACAACGGCTGCCACCAAAAATTATTTCCTAACTTTTGGCGGGGACTTTGTTTTTCCACTTGAAGCGGTTTCTTCAAACCTTGCAATTTTTTTTCCAGTCCCATACCAGGGACATACCCCATTTCATGCATCAAATGTTGACTTTGAGGGCTATATAATTGTTCTGGAATTAGAACTTGTGCTCCCCATTGTTGTAATAAATCTCTTCCCCATAAATTTATAGGTACAGAAGTTATAATTGGTTGAATAGTCCCAGGTTGTCCATCGGGCCCTTCACAATGGAAAATATAGCTACTTTCATATACTTCAGGGGCTTTACCAACTCCAACTATGTTAAATTGAGAGGGTTGAATTGGCCACATGGATGGCCAGTGCTGTAGACAGATGACTGAAATGTCTGCTCCTGTATCTACCAAACCTTTAAATTTATTTCCCTGAAGAGTTATTTCACAGGTAGGGCATTTATCAGTAATTTGATTTACCCAATAAGCTGCTTTGCCTTGTTTATTTGTGCTTCCAAATCCTCCTGTTAGTTCAATTTCACTTTTTCCCATTCCCACATATGGCACAATCAGGAGCTATGCTATATGCTCTCCTGGCTCTGCTTTCCAGGGAACAGAAGTAGATACAACAATTTGAATTTCCCCATTGTAATCTGAATCGATGACTCCTGTATGTATTTGTACCCCCTTTAAACTTAAACTAGACCTGCCTGGAAGTAATCCTATTGTCCCTGCTGGCAAGTGTCCACAGACTCCTGCTGCGACCTTTTGCAGGGGGTCCCCAGGCAGAAGGCTCACAGCTTTTGTGCAGCATAAATCTACTGCAGCACTACTGGTTGTGGTGGGGGACAGACATTGTACAGGGGTGAGGGAATGGCCTGAGCTGGAAATGCTCCGGTTTAGAATAGGGTCCGGGATGGGAACTTCATGGCATTTCCCGAAATTGGATTCACATCTTTATCAAACTTAGAGTGACACTGAGTAGCCCAATGTTTTTCTTTTTTACATTTTGCACATATTTCAGGCTCAACAGTTTTCTTTTTTCCCCTATCTGGTGGCCTGACTCACTGATTTTTTCTACATTCTTTTTTAGTATGACCATGCTTCCCACAGTTAAAACAAGCTCCAGGAAATGGAGTATTTCCTTTATCCACTCTCAGTCTTGCCATTGCCTGTGCCAACAAAGTAGCTTTATGCAGATTACCTCCGATACCATCACAGGCCTTGATATAATCAACTAAATGTGCTTTCCCAAATTTAAAAGGAAAAGACTCAAATGTAGCTATAATATGTCCCTGTTGATCTGGGGGATGTATTCTAACAGGGAACTGCCAAGCCTCTAAATCACCCTCTCTTCTAGCTTGCTGAATTCCTGCCTGAAAAGAAGTAAGAGCGGTCGCTTGAGGCACTGCTCAAATAATCACTGGGGCAACTACATTTTCCCAGTGTCCTCCAGTAAAGAAGGATCTGGAGGGTCTTTTTCTTCAAAATAATAATGAGGGGGTACACAAGGGTAGGGATGAACCTCTCCTTCCTTTGCCGCTTTAGCTTTACCTGGTAAATAAACATGCTCTGTAACTTCTTCTGTTACTTTGCTGTACTCTCCTTCCTCCTCCTCATCAGTGTGAAAAAGTTCCAAGATGGAATGAACCAGACCCCACACTTGTCCCATTGTTGCCCTGACGCTTCTGAGCTCCCCTTCTTACTCACCACAGGGATTGCTTCAAGAGTACTCGGGTGTCCTCCAGCTAGTTTTCCATTCCAACCATCGCTCCGATGACCCTTCAACCTGGATTCAAGCCCCCATGAATGGGCGCCACTTGCTGAGACCAGCTTAGTCAGGGAGACCCTAACCCAGCAGCGCTAGAGAAATTAAAGACACACACACAGAAATATAGAGGTTGAAGTGGGACATCAGGGGTCTCACAGCCTTCAGAGCTGAGAGCCCTGAACAGAGATTTACCCACATATTTATTAACAGCAAACCAGTCATTAACATTGTTTCTGTAGATATTAAATCAACTAAAAGTATCCCTTATGGGAAACCAAGGGATGGGCCGAATTAAAGGAATAGGTTGGCCTAGTTAACTCCAGCAGGAGCATGTCCTTAAGGCACAGATCACTCATGCTATTGTTTGTGGCTTAAGAATGCCTTTAAGTGGGTTTCCACCCTGGGCGGGTCAGGTGTTCCTTGCCCTCATTCCCGTAAACCCACAACCTTCCAGCGTTGGCGTTAGGGCCATTATGAACATGTTACAGTGCTGCAGAGATTTTGTTTATGGCCAGCTTTGGGGCCAGTTTATGACCAAATTTTGGGGGACCTGCTCCCAATAGTATTTGAAAATTAGGAATGTTTTGATGCTGATTTTTATCAAAATGGTACTTCAAGTCATTAAATTGGAACAAATTCCAAACTCACAGTTACTTGCATCACTTCACTTTAGAATCAAATCATGAGTCCATTTCAGCTAATAATTTATTTTGATTTTAGCTTCATGGTCCACTTCAATGGAAAGAGATTTTGTAGCAGTGATTTTGCTTCTCAGACTTTCAGTGAGTCTCTCATTTTCTTCCTCACAGGCACTATACTCACTGTTAGCATAGCCATAGTTCCCATACTTGCCAGGAGGTACTCCTTCACCCAGGCCTGTCTGCCTCATCCTGCAAGAGAAGAGAAGGAAAAGGCAGGCATGGCGGGAGAGGTGGTGAGTGGGCAGGAAATAGCTAGGGTGACCCAGACCTCATCTTCAGTATCAGGGTCCAGTGGAATACCAATTTCTTCCTAAAAGTGCCATGATATCAATAAAGTCTAAATATCATGCCTTTTTTGAATTGCAATGTGTATAACTATTATCCTATGTTTGCCCCACTATTGTATGTTTGGAGTATGGAGGATCATAACATGTCTCTTTAGTTTTACAGGTCCATAGATAGAGAGGAATTGTGCCTGCCTGGGAACTGTTATTATGGATTACCCTAGAGCCCCATTCTCTCCTGATTTCTACATGGTTTATGTGATGGGATTTGAGTCATATGAGCTATTGAGATTTAGATGAAAATTTTGTATTTTGAGTTGATACTCTAATGGTAATTTGGGAAATTTATGGACATGATGAATCAGGGAACTACAGGGTGGATTGTGGTAGACAGTATTCTAAATAGCCCCTTAATCTCTGCCCTCTACTGTTACCCCCTTATTACAATATGTTACATGAAAAAGTGATTTTACAAATTTTATTAAGGTGACTAATCAGTTGACCTTAAAATAAGATGTCAACCTTGTGGGCTTATCCTAATTACATGGAGCCTTTAAAACAAGAGAGTTTTCTCTGGCTTATTGGGGAAGCAGAAATCAGAGATTTAAAGCATGAGAGAAATTCAGTGCGTCACTGATGGCTTGAAGAAGGAGGAACCTACAAATTGATGAATTTGAGTGACCTCTAGGAGCTGAGATTGATTCCTGGCCAACAGTTGCTAGTAGAGAATGCAGACTTTAGTCCTACAACCACAAGAACTGAATTCTGCCAACAACCTGAATGAGCTCAGGAGAATATCCCTCCCCAGAGTTTCCTGATGAGAACATGGTTCAGCTGACGTCTTGATTTTATTCAACCTTTGAGATCCTGAACAGAGGGCCCAGCTAAAATATGGTGGATACCTGACCCATGGAAACTGTAGATAATAATCTGTATTATTTACTGCTGTAAGTTTGTGGTAAGTTTGCAATTTGTTACGCAACAACAGAAAACTAGTGTGTGTGTTTATGTAACACTATGTATATAATTCTACGCATTTATATTTTTTTAAATAGAAGAGACGACAATTTTGCAAAACTATATAAAACCGGTCTAGCCAGAGGTTTATAGAACAATCTTGTTGTAAGTCAGTAATAAAATGAAATTTATAGCACAGACAGAATTCCAATTTTTAAAAAGCCCTTAATAAAGAGGGATAGCTCTAGGTTCAAGCTTCTCATTGTTTTATCCTTCTGGGAGAATCTGTGAGAAGGATAGCTCATTAGTATATACTCTCAAAGGGCTGAAATCTCAATAAAACAGAATCAGTTCAACAAGTAATAATTCAGCACCTTATAAGTACCACTGGACACTAAGTTTAGCACTGGGGGTTGGGTGATTTTTTTTTTTTTTGTCATCCAGGACTATGAGAAATCAATTTATGTTGTTTATGAGCTGGTATAAGCTTATAAGAGCAAAGGATATTATAAGAGCAAAGGATACATTCTTAGCATTGGATGCTTGTATACCTCACCTAAGGGAGATGAGGTGAATGTGGCTTCTTGACTTTCTCCTGTTCTTTACAGAACACTGCCCCAGCTGGTGTAGATGGTATTTTACCTGTCCAGGTGAGGTCCTTTCAGGTTGCAGGTTTCAGGAAGCCATGAGCAGGAGCTTACCAAGTCTCTAATAACTCAAATTATGTCACTCCCAACCTCCTGTATAATTACTTTCTAAGGCTGCAAAAACTGCCTTTAGTTAAGCTCCATTTCCTTGGTCTAACTAGTGTAGATTCCAGGTACAATTTCTTACTATGCCAATGGTGCCACGCTTACCACATTGGTCTAGGTTTTAGAATAATGACTAAGCATTTCATATGAGTAGTTATATTAGAATGATAACTGTGTAAAATTATTCAAGATGTAGCAAAGCTTAACATGAAAGCTTGGCTAAGGTCCTCAAAACCTAGTTCATAGAGTAGTCCTGGGAATTGGATGATGTAAGGCATTAATTAAATGATATAAATGCTTAATTCAATGCCTGGCATAAACGTATAACTCAATAAATGTTAGTTGCTATTGTTGTTAATTGCTATGACTTACTTGTTAGTGCCCTTATTGTAACAACTATTATTGCAAAAGAATTACAAACAAGAAGGGCTGATATTGGGAGAAAGAAGAGAGGATCTGAAAATCCTGATAAGGCTGAAGAAATAATAGACTGTAAGTAACTGAATGAGAATGTTGGAAGAAAAGTTGCAGTTAGTGAATGGAGTGCTTGAATTTAATATTTAGGAGATAGAATAATTCCAAGTAATGACAGAAGAATAGCAAACTGGGATGGGCGTGGAGTATGTGTGATGTGAAATGGGAGATGGGAGAGGAAGGTCATTAGCACTAAGGAAGCCAAAGGAGTCTGGAGAATCAGGTAGGGTATCTATGTGGCTTTGGAACACTCTCAGGATGACAGCACAACTTAGATTACAGGAGGCAATGGAAAATGCTAACGTCTTTAATAAAAGAAGGAAATACCTGAATCTTTGTTGGTAGGATTTCCAAGACTGAGGGTGTCTCTGGATCCTGTCGTTTTAGCAGAGCTAATCTGTGCACTATTTATACCCTTGTTGGAGTTCTCTCTACCTTCTAACTTCAGTAAGTGACTTTACTGTGCCAGTTACCAAAAAGTTGATGGGGTAGTGTATTCAGGCCCAAGCTGGCTGTTTGGAATACATCTAATGTACCCATTCTTCCAGCCCAGGCAAACTGCCCTGGATTAGGAAGAAAGACCCTTTAAGAGCTACTTGATTCAACATCACAAAATCTGTTCTCATTCTAATTTAGAATGCAGGAACTTGTGTGGTGACTCATACATTTGAAAAGCTCAAATTAAGTAGTGGTGATCTCAACCGTGATTCACTGATGAGAACTGGAAAGTGATTCATCTCCTTTATGGGCTTGTCCTTGGGAGTCTCTAGGCTTAAAGGTCTTCCAGAGAACACGCTGCACTCAAGGAAAGACAGTGGGCCCTCCTGTGGCAGTATTTTAGCAATTACATGGAGGCATTCAGTACATTTTTTTACAAGGTCATTTCCTTTACTTTATTTTATTCCCATCTACAGTCCACAAAATGCTCTTGTGCTGTAATGACTACTGCTGATAAATGAAAAGTCAATGATAGTTTTAGGTCAAAGGTGGGTGTACATTTAGTAAACCATTGGTGCAGATTCACAATTATTTAATATGTAGGGATAACTGTACTTTTCTTAGTATCTACTTGTTATCAAGGAGTAACGTTTTTCTCACCATAATAACAGGATTTGGATGTATTTTATATGATACCGTCAGAGGCGTTTAAACCAAAGCAACTCCATCTTGCATAGGGGCTGGGTAAAATAAGACTGAGACCTACTGGGCTGCATTCCCAGGAAGTTAAGGCATTCTTAGTCACAGGATGAGACAGGAGGTTGGCACAAGATATAGGTCACAAAGACCTTGCTGATAAAACAATATGTGGTAAAGAAGCCTGCCCAAACCCACCAAAACCAAGATGGTGATGAAAGTGACCTCTGCTCTCCTCATTGCTCATTAGACGCTAATTATAATGCATTAGTATGCTAAAAGTTACTCCCACCAGCGCAGTGACAGTTTACAAATGCCATGGCAATGTCAAGAAGTTACCCTATATGGCTTAAAAAGGAGAGAATCCCTCAGTTCCGGTAATGGCCCATCCCTTTCTTGGAAAACTCATGAATAATCCACCTCTTGTTTAGCATATAATCAAGAAACAACTCTAAGTAGCCTTAGTCTAGCAGCCCAAGCTGCTGCTCTGCCTATGGGGTAGCCATTCCTTACTGCTTTACTGTGTTAAAACTTGCTTTCACTTTCCTCTATGAGCTCACCCCAAATTCTTTCTTGTGCAAGATCCAAGAACCCTCTCTTGGGGTCTGGATCAGGACCCCTTTCTGGTGACAATACTAGGAGTAAATACTCATTAAAAAACTAGTTTAAAGTTAAAATAACTTATACTAAAATAAACCAAAGATTCTTGTGTATTGGTAACAGCACTGTGTGGAATTACAAATCGATACCCAAACAATATACCTGACAAAGTAAGATCATATAATTTAACCAGATTAAGTAATTTTGCATCTACTATGCTGAGCATCCAGAACTAAGTAGGCACTACTCCATGAATTTTCCTAGTATTTGTTTAAAAACATTCACTATAGCCCTGGTAAACAATCAATTCCATTCCTATCTGATAGAGTTGTGACCCTGTCCTCCGTTTGTAATGTTTCTAGCTAACATTTACAGTGAACCCATTTTGTGGTAGGGACTAATTTAAGTACTAAATATGAATTAATTCATTTAATCTTTATGACAACCCTAGGAAGTAAACAGTTACTATCCTTATTCCTGTTTTTATATACACAGAAACTGAAGCCTATGTTACCAGGGGATCCTTGTTCTTAGAGCTTCCAAGATGGCAGCAAGCCTCTTGTTCTCTGACCTGGGATTCTTGGCCTCAGGGATTCCAAGGAATGGAATCTTAGACCATGTGGTGAGTGTTATAGCTCTATTCAGCTCGGTTAGGACGAACACGGACACTTAGCCTGGGCAGGAACAATGGCGAACGTCTAGCCCGATTGGGAGCTGCAATGGGCACTGCCTCGCTGGATCAGAAGTGCAGCGGACACCCTGCGGGATCCGGAGGGGTGAGAGTTTGCCAAGGCGGCAAAGGGCAGCAGTAAACTGCGAGCAAAAGCTCAGCTGGAGCCTTAGCAAACACAGACCAGGAGAGTGCAGTTGCAAGATTTAATAGAGTGAAAACAGAGCTCCCATAAAATGGGAGGGAACCCAAAGGGGGTTGCCACTCCCTGCTGGAATGCCTGGGTTTATATCCCGGTCATTGCTCCTCCCCCGTGCTCTCAGGCAATATATGAGTTCACTATTTCTTTACCTCCTACTTTAGCCTAATTTGTATTTTAGTGAGCCCTCTTTACTACCTGATTGGTTGGGTGTGAGCTGAGTTACAAGCCCCGTTTAAAGGTGGATGTGGTCACCTTCCATAGCTAGGTTTAGGAATTGTTAGGAAATCCAGCTAGTCCTGTCTCTCACATAGAGACTTTTCTCTAGTACATAAAAATGAAATTAACTTATTTTCATAATCATGAGGTACATACAATGTTGTGACACGTAGTTCTTTATTTTTTTAAATTTTATTTTTATTTCAATAGTTTTTTGGGGGTACAGGTGGTTTTTGATTACATGGATAAGTTCTTTAGTGGTGATTTCTGAGATTTTAGTGCACCCTTCACCTAAGCTATGTACACTCCACCCAATGTGTGGTCTTTTATTCCTCACTCCCCTCTCAACCTTCCCCCACCAAATCCTCAAAGTCTATTATATCATTCTTACACCTTTGCATCCTCATAGTTTAGTTCCCATTTACAAGTGAGAACATACGATATTTGGTTTTCCATTCCTGAGTTACTTCACTTAGAATAATGATCTCCAGCTCCATTCAAGTTGCTGTAAAATATATTATTTCATTTCTTTTTTTTTTTGAGATGGAGTCTTGCTCTGTCACCCAGGCTGGAGTGCAGTGGCACGATCTCAGCTCGCTGCAACCTCCACCTCCTGGGTTCAAGCGATTCTTCTGCTTCAGCCTCCCGAGTAGCTGGGACAACAGGCGCACACCACCATGCCTGGTTAATTTTTGTATTTTTAGTAGAGACGGGGTTTCACCATATTGGCCAGGCTGGTCTCGAACTCCTGACTTTGTGAACCACCCACCTTGGCCTCTCAAAGTGCTGGGATTACAGACGTGAGCCACTGCGCCTGGCCATATTTCATTTCTTTTTATGGCTGAGTAGTATTTCATAATGCATATATACCACATTTTTTTACTCGTTGGTCAATGAGCACTTAGGTTGGTTCCATATCTTTGCAGTTGTGAATTGTGCTGCTATAAACATGCACTGAAGCACAGAGAATTTAAGTGAATTGCACAAAGTAACCCAACAAAGTTGGGGGAGACAGAATTCAGACCCAGGTAGACCAGCTCAAGAGTTCATGGTCTTCGTCATCCTCCTGTGAGCTCTCTGTAAGTCTCTTTCTTGCCCATCATCACATCCCTAGTACTGGGTATCATGTCTGGCCACTCAGCTTTCTTGTTTGCCCCATTGTGGTCTATTCTTGATGCAGCTACCAAAGTAATGTTTTAAAACCATTATACCAAGTTACTATCCTTGTCAAAACCCCCAGTAACTGCCAGTCTCACTTAGAATAAAATCTGGACTCCTGTGAAGCACAGCATAAAGTGGTCACTGCCTATGCAGAAACCTCATCTTTATCGTTTTCTGCCTTGCTCACTCCCTTCCAGCTCCATTATTCTTCTTGATGCCCCTGCTACACGACAACTCCTTCCAGCTCCAAGAGTGGGAAAATTGCTGTTCTCTGTGCCAGTGAGATGGCATTTGCTTTGCTTCTTTGCTGAATCTTCTCCAATATCACCTTCTAAAAAGAGCCTTTAAAAATCACCTTTTCTATTACACCCTACTCATTTCCAGTCCCTGAATTGCCCATTCCCCACTTCATAGCACTTATTGCTATCTGAAATTGCAGTAAATGTCACCTTCATGATGATAGGAAATTTATTGCCTTTGTCATTGTTGTGCCTAGAGCACTGAGAACAAGCACCTGGCTCATAGTAGGCACTCAACAAATATTTTGTTCAATGAATGAATTTATAAATGAATGCCTGTCCAATAATAGATATACATTTTTTTAATGAAGTCAATGCCTTTAGTCTTGAAGATGAAGCACAGGTAATTTTAATACAATGTGAGAAAGTGCATGGGTGTATAGAAGAGGGGTTATTGGAGTTTCTGGGGAGAATGATTCTGAGCTGACTTTTGACAAAATAGGAGCTACTGAGGCTAAAAGTGGGTGAAAAGGGCCTTCTAATTAAAAGAAACAAGACAAACAAGGACTCAGAGGTGTGAAACAAATATTATGCATGGTGAATTACAATGAATTGGGGGTATTCTGTAGCCCTAAAGTACAAGGTATAAAGAGACAGAAAATGATCCTGGAATATAGACAGGGGATACCTCATCTCTTATGAGCAATGAAATGAAAATATTAAAAAGCTGTTATCAAACAAAATTATCTTGGACTTATAAATTAATGGAATGTATCAATTTAAAAATTATCATTTGCTCTTATTCATTTTTTTTTTTAAACCCAGATATTAAGAGTGATTGCTAGCATCCAGACAAAGAAAGGAAAAGGACATCTTTAGACACAAGGACAAAAATTACAAGCTGTTAGTGCATGTATTAGTCTGTTTTTACACTGCTGCTGAAGACATACTTGAGACTGGGAAGAAAAAGAGATTTAATTGGACTTTCAGTTCCACGTGGCTGGGGAGGCCTCAGAATCATGGCGGGAGGTAAAAGGCACTTCTTACGGGGCAGAGGCAACAGAAAGTGACAAGGATGCAAAGGCGGAAACCCCTGATAAAACCATCAGGTTTAGTGAGACTTATTCACTACCACGAGAACAGTATGGGGGAAACTGCCTCCATGATTCAAATTATCTCCTACTGGGTCCCTCCCACAACACGTGGGAATTATGGGAGATACAATTCAAGATGAGATTTGGCTGGAGATACAGAGCCAAATCATATCCTGCCCCTGGCCCCTCCAAATCTCATGTCTTCCCATTTCAAAACCAGTCATGCCTTCCCAACATTCCCCCAAAGTCTTAACTCATTTCCACGGTCCAAAGTCTCATCTGAAACAAGGCAAGTTCCTTCTGCCTATGAGCTGGTTCTTTCCTAGGTACAATGGAGGTACAGGTATTGGGTAAATACAGCCATTCCTAAGGGGAGAAATTGGCCAAAACAGGGGTTACAGGGCCCAGGCAGTCCGAAATCCAGTGGGGTAGTCAACTTTTACATCTCCAAAATGATCTCCTTTGACCCCAGATCTCACATCCAGGTCACACTGATGCAAGAGGTGGTTTCCCATGGTCTTCAGCAGCTCCGCTCCTGTGACTTTGAAGGGTACAGCCCCCGCTTCTGGCTGTTTCCACTAGCTGACATTGAATATCTGTGGCTTTTCCAGGTACATGGTGCAAGCTGTTGGTGGATCTACCATTCTGGGGTCTGGAGAATGGTGGCCCTCTTCTCACAGCTCCACTAAGTGGTGCCTCAGTAGAGACTCTGTGTGGGGGCTCCGACCCACTGTTCCCGTCTGCACTACCTTAGCAAATGTTCTCCATGAGGGCCCTGCCCCTGCAGCAAACTTTTGCCTGGGCATCCAAGTGTTTCCATACATCTTCTGAAATCTGGGCAGAGGTTCCCAAACCTCAATTCTTGACTTCTGTGCATCTGCAGGCTCAACATTACATGGAAGCCACCAAGGCTTGGGGCTTCCACCCTGTGAAGCAACAGCCTGAGCTGTACCTTGGTCCCTTTAAGTCATGACTAGAGTGGCTGGGAGGCAGGGCACCAAGTCCCTACACTGCACATAGCACAGGCACACTGTGTCTGGCCCATGAAACCATTTTCTCCTAGGCCTCCAGGTCTGTGATGGGAGGGGCTGCCATGAAGACCTCTGACATGCCCTGGAGACACTTTCCACATTGTCTTGTGGATTAACATTCAGCTCCTTGTTACTTATGCAAATTTCTGCACCTGGCTTGAATTTCTCCACAGAAAATGGGGTTTTCTTTTCTATTACATAGTCAGACTGCATATTTTCTGAACTTTTATGAGCTACTTTCCTTATAAAACTGAATGCCTTTAATAGCACCCAAGTTACCATTTGAATGCTTTGCTGCTTAGAAATTTCTTCCACCAGATACCCTAAACCATGTCTCTCAAATTCAAAGTACCACAAATCTCTAGGGCAGTGACAAAATGTCACCAGTCTCTTTGCTAAAACATAATGTGAGTCACCTTTGCTCCAGTTCCCAACAAGTTCCTCCTCTCATCTGAGACCACCTCAGCCCGGAACTTATTGTTCACATTGCTATCAGCATTTTGGGCAAAGCCATTCAACAAGTCTCTAGGAAGTTCCAAACTTTCCCACATTTTCCTGTCTTCTTCTGAGCTCTCCAAACTGTTCTCACCTCTGCCTGCTACCCAGTTCCAAAGTCACTTCCACATTTTTGGATATCTTTTCAGGAACACCCCACTCTACTGGTACTAATTTACTGTATTAATCCATTTTCACACTGGTGATAAAGACATGCCCGAGACTGAGAAGAAAAAGAGGTTTAATTGGACTTACAATTCCATACGGCTGGGGAGGCCTCACAATCATGGTGGGAGGAGAAAGATGCTTCTTACGTGGTGGTATCAAGAAAAATGAGAAGAATACAGAAGCAGAAACCTGCGAAAAAACCATCAGAACTCATGAGACTTATTCACTACCACGAGAACAGTATGGGGGAATCCACCCTCTTCCCCGTGATTCAAATTATCTCCCACCGGGTCCTTCCCACAACATGTGGGAATTATGAGAGTACAATATAAGATGAGATGTGGGTGGGGATGCAGAGCCAAACCATATTAGGTCGTAAGTGACTCAGGTTACTTCTGGATGATGAGGACTTTCTGGAGCTGTCACCCTTACAGGCCATGACTTTCTCTAGCACTGTCCAGATTACAGGTGTCTTTCCTGATGCAATGTGGGGCTATCTCTTCCTCCAATCGTTATTTCACTGAGAAAAGAAAAGCAATTTTTTTTTTTTGGAGACAGTCTGACTCTGTCACCAGGCTATAAAGTGCAGTGGTGTGATCTTGGCTCACTGTAACCTCTGCCTCCGGGGTTCAAGCGATTCTCCTGCCTCAGCCTCCTGAGTAGCTGGGACTACAGGTGCCTGCCACCACGCCCAGCTAATTTTTGTATTTTTAGTAGAGACAGGGTTTCACCGTGTTGGCGAGGATGGTCTCGATCTCTTGACCTTGTAATCTGCCAGCCTTGGCCTCCCAAAGTGCTGGAATTACAGGTGTGATCCACTGTGCTCAGCCAAAAAGCAATTTTTAATTTTCTTGTTTGCTGTTGATTTCTCTATCAGAATATAAACTTCTTAAGAGCACACTGATAATCTTTACTCCTGGCAGGAGTTCCCAATCTTTGGTCTCTGAAACACTGATGATATTCTCTGTCAGCTGTGTTGATTCCTAGCTATGACACCAATTGATTTCTTTCTTTTTTTTTTGTTTAAGGATGTCACTAAGCTCATATGTGGTAACTAATAATAATGCAGTAATAATTTACCTACTCGTAATTCTGCAATCAGGTTATTTCAGCTCAACAAATATTTTCTGAGGCCATGATTTGTGATAGGCATTGTGCTGGAGGCTGGATATAATGGTGGATAAAGTAGTCATATTTAGGACCCCGACGGAATTTATATTCTGGCAGGGAAGGCATATATTAAATAACTAATTGTAAATATGCCAAGTGTTTCAGCTAAATCAGCTATGGGAGCATGTACTAGGGTGTTTACCTTGGTCTAGGAGTCAGGGATATTCTTGCTGAAGAAGTGATACTTCAGCTATAACTTGAAGCTTGGATAGGATTTAGCTAGGTTGAGGGCAAGGTGTAGGTGTGGGGATGAGCTTTCCAGGTAGATGGAAATAGAGCTGGACAGGCTTGTAGGCACAAAAGTGAGCATATGTTTGACAAACTGAGAATAGTTCAATGTAACTGGATCAGAGGGTGCAAGGGGAAATGTGGGACAATGAGACTGGAAGGTCAGAAAGTGGCAAGACTGTGAACCACACAATGGATTTGAGACATTATCCTGTGGATGGATAGAAATAACTAAAGAGTTTTAAGCAGAAAGATGACAATCAGATTTCTTTTGTGAAATATTATTCTATAATCATCTCTTTAGAAACTCAATAGTCAAAAACCAGCAATAAATAGCAAATGCTTCCAAGCAGTCTAAATTTATTATATCTATGATAAAGCCACAGTCCCAAATTTATGCATTTATTTTACTCATAAAAGAATTCCCATGTGTGTAATTTAGTTTACATTTTATTTACACACTTTCAAAAGCTTTGTTATCTCCTTTTCATAGTTTTTTTTGGTGTTGTCATTTACCTTTCCTTTTTCTTTGTTTTTGTTTATTTTTTTGTTTTTGTTTTGTTGGTGGTAAAAGATAAATATACTTAACAAATGAATGTACTTTAACTGAACCTTGAAAGACCATAGAAAAGGCAAAGCATACAGAGAAAGCCGACTGGTCAGTATTAGCTACTTAAGAAGACAGGTAGTGTATTTTAGAAATATTTTCATAAAATATTAAAAAATCTTTAAAGGTTTGTTATTATAACAGTAACAGCCAATTACATCTGCAGGAATTTGGGACACACCCAGTCCCACAAGATGGGAGCTTTTCCTTTATCTGTCATCAAGGAAGAATGAAGACTGTGTCACCGTTTTCCTATTTCAAAGGCTAGTCCCTTTGTTACACTAATATTGGTAATTTAATATTTTCCCCCAAAAAATCACACTTAAAATTAGTTGTATACCTGCTTATTTTGATAATCAGGTTTTTTGATGCTTAACCAAAGGACGTGAAGGGTAATAAGGCAGATACAAGTTTGGTAGCTATTTAAATAACACTTCTTACCCAAACTTTAAATATCTCTTACAGTTGTGCTTTCCTAATTCTGTTGTTTGGTTTTACAAGTGTATTGCAGCAGAGACTATCTGCCCTGTGTCTTTTCTAATTTATTTCCTTTTAGTTTGTACACGATGGAAAACAAGGGTACCAAGCTTTGATACAAGGTTTGTGTAAAAAAAAAAAGTCAGGATTTCAGGGCATGGACTTTGAAGGCAGAGTGCCTTGATTTGGGTTTTAGCTCTTTTTTTTATATCAACTGTGTGAATGAGGCACTTTAATCTCTAAAATAGAATTTTTTCCTATTTGGAGTTACTATGTCTGGATTTTAATCCTGGATCTACCTTTGACTAACTATGTGGCCTTCGGAAACTTTTCAAACCTGGCTTCCTATGTTAAGGAGGATTATAATAAATAAACATAAATAGAACTACTACCACTATTACTTCTACCACTGCTGGTCCCACTAGTTGTTACTAGTCATGGTCGTGGTGATAGTAATATTACCACCACCACTGCTAGTAACAAAAACAACGGTATCTGTCTTTTTTTCTACTCAACAGTTATTACAATAGAAAATATGTTAATATATAACCTAAATCAGAAAGCACTGTGCAATTATAAGAAGTTACTAGTATATCTTTAAATCTTCTACTAAATTCTTAACAGTTAAAATTTTGACAGATTTATTGGGTATTTGGAGAATTAAGAAAAACATTCGTATAAGACACCATTCATATCATTCTAAAAATACATTCACACAGTTCATCTCATTTTATTATGTTTAAAAATCAGTGTTATTGATAGGAAAGATACTATTATCTATTTTGGAGCCTGTCATATATGCAGAAAGTGGCATAGAAAGATATACCCTTTAAAAAGGTATAGAAAGTCTCCTATCTGGTAGGACATTTCCTCTCTGGTTCTGCCCTGTATATCCCTAAGGGCAAAAAAAGTGTTCAAACTGTTTTTCATGAATTTGCATCACTAAAGATAACTGCCTAGTTTCTCATAATGCTTTCCTAAACAAAACGTGTGGGTTGTTTCCAGTGTTTTGGTTTTATAAGCAATGTTTCAATATACATATTTCTTGCATAAATAGGGTGAATATTTTTGTGGAATGGATTCCTAGAAGTGGAAGTATTGGGTAAGATATATGTGTATTTCAAGTTTTATTAGAAACAGACAGTTCACAAAACAAGATATTCAAATGGCAATAAACATATGGAAAAGTACTTGACATCGTTACTCATTTGGAAAATGCAAATTATAGTCACAAGGAGATACCACCCAGAATGGCTAAAATTAAAAAGACTGGCAAAACCAAATATTGAGAAGGATATAGGATGTAGAGCAATTGGAACTCTCATACATTGTTTGTGAAAATGTAAATTGATAAAACACTTTGGCAAATTGTAAATAATTATCGAAGCTAAAGGTATTCCAGCTCTATGACTTAGCCATCCCAAAAGCAATGAGCATCTGCCACCAAAAGCCATGTGCAAAAATGCTCACAAGGAAAATGAAATAAAAGCAGAAAATATTGAAATGAAAAACAAGTATTCAATACAAAACAACAGAATCAAAAATCGTCTCTTAGAAAAGATTAATAAAATTGATAAGTCTCAGATGAAAATTATCAAGACAAAAAGTGAGAAGTTACAAAAAGTGAGAAGGAATGAAAATGGAGACATTAAAAAGACCATAAAATATATTATGAATACATTTTTGTCAGTAAATTTAAAAATTTGAATATAATAGACAAATTTCTGGGAAAATAAAATCTTGGCAAAAGTGACAGAAGAGAAAATACAATATCTGAGAAATGTTTTAACTTCTAAAGAAAATGTGTAATTAAACATTTTCCATATAGAAAACTTTAAGTGCAGCCAGCTAGCATTACCAATGAGTTTTTAAAAATACAGTCATGCATCACTTAGTATTGAGGATAGATTCTGAGAAATGTATTGGGAGATTTTGTCATTGTGTGAATATCAGAGAATTTACTTACACAAACCTGGATGGTATAGCCTACTATACATGCAGGGTACACGCTACAAACCTGTATAGCAAGTTCCTGTAGTGACCTACTGTAGGCAATCGTCACACAATGGCAAGTATTTGTGTATGGAAACATGTATATATATGTGTGTATATATGTATATATGTATATATACATATATACACACATATATATACACACAGATACATAGAAAAAGTACAGTAAAATACGATATAATCTTACGAGGCCACCATCGTGTATGCTGTGTGTTGTTGACTGAAACGTTGTTATGCAGCATATGAATGTATATAAAGGAAGAAGTAATGCATCTTACATGAGCTTTTCTAAAAAACAGGAAAATAGAGAAAGCTTCCTAACTTTTTTGTGAGATCTACGTAACCTTGATAATGAAATCTGACAGGAGCTAAAAAAAAAAAAAGGGAAAATCTCAGATCAATCTTTTTTTTTTCACATACCTAGATAACAAATCTTATATAAAATATTGGCACACCAAATCCAGGAATTTTCTAAAAAGAATAATAGAACAAAATCAACCTGGTTTATTTCTAGTAATGCAAATTTGTCCTTTCAATGGAAAATTAATGGAATTCATCACATCAACAGACGCTAGAAAACTCATTAAATCTCCTTAGACAAGAAAAATCATTTGATAACAATCAACATCCATTCATAATAAAAGCTCTTAGAAAATCCGAAATAGAAAAGAATATCCCTAATTTAGTAAAAAGTATTTTAGAAAAGAAAAATCAAACAAACAAAAACCTGCTGAAAGTCATCCATCTGAGGTTATGAACAAGTCAAGTATGCTCGTTGTCATGTCAGCCTTATCCTGGTGGTCCTAGCCAGTGTAATAAGGTTTTAAAAAATAAGAATGGAAAATGAAGAAATAAATTACTATTTTAAGCATTTCAAAGCAGTTTATTAAGTTACCTGAAGCGCAAAAAAGTAATTAAAATTAAATGTACATAAAAAACAAGATAGCAGAGTTACAGTAGAGACATAAAATAGAATCAGGGATGAGACTGTAAAAGACGTGTACCACAACATCGTACATTTGTCCAATCAGTGGGACACAAATCTGATGCTAACCTTTCTAGAAACTATCAGCAAAATGAATTCCAATCAATTTTACAAATCATATGAGATTAAAATATTCCAGTTGCCTAAGAGAAATATAACCCTTTCTAATGCCAAGGTCAGGTAAGATTATTTCTTGATAAAAAATATAGACAAAATATCCACTGGGCTTATGAGAACGTAATTATTTTCTATCATCTGGGCTTAAATTTTTATCTATAACTTTATATTTTGAATGGAAAATTTCCATGTTTATACCCTAATTTGTTTCCATTTAGAGTCAGTGGTGGTGTTGGCTATCTTCCATATTCTGGAAAAAAAGCCTACAACCAGGTTAGAAACATTTTTCTCACAATAAATTATAGATTTCTACCTGAAGAGCCTGTGAAATATGATGACCCCTTCTACAGCCTAGAAGAGCTGAATGAACTGGCCCCTCAAGAATTTGAGTCTCATCTAGATGTTAAATGGGTAAAGAAAAAAAAAAATCCATTTACTTCTAAATGGATTGCCTGGACAAATAATTAATCATTTCTACTAAAATTTTGGTACACTTATGCAAAATATTTACATAAATTATCAAATGTGACAACAAAAGTCAAAGCTTAGTGATAAAGAATACTTATCTCTTTTATAAAGACATGGCATAAATAAATTTTAAACATCATTGATCAACTAGAGACTAATGAGTTATATTCTAAGTGTGATGCTTTTTCAGGCTGATGCCAATTTAATGGGACTTGATGACTCCTGTTGAAATTTGATTGTTTTCCCTTCAAACTCTGTTAGCATATTTTAAATATCCGAGCAAAAGAAAATGCTAGAAATGTTTGAGAATGTGTGAGTGCCCAATCCCAGGATCCTATGGAATTAGGAAAAGTATATTTCAATTAAGGAAGTTTTCCAAAAAGTGTCAAGAGTGAGCTCTTATAAAACAAAGTAACAGTGGTAGTCACAAAATAGCCTCTGGAATTTGATGATCCCAATTTTGAGTTCCCTTTCGACTACTTCTAAAAATGTGATTTTGAGTAAGTTATTTACTCTGTATGTCTCAGTTTCTTTATCTAAAATGAGCACATTCATAACATCTTTTTTCATAATATTATAATACAAATTTAACCAGGTATTCATGTAAATTGTCTGGCTCGTGTTAAAAAATGATAGCTATTATTATTGGCTGTTACGTAGGTGCCAAAATTTGTAGCAGAAATTGCTATTATTTGACAACACAAAAAAGAAAAGAGTCTGGCCATTATTTTAGTGCTTTACCAGGATTTGTGTTCCTTGGAATGACTGACACATACATATTTGTTGAGTGAACACATAAATGAATGTCTGCATATAATCAGTTTTTAAACTGTTTATTCATTCGGTCGCTCATTTATTCAGCAAATAATCATTGATTACCTCCTATGTGCCAGATGAACTTACATGAAAGTGGAAGAGACAGATATTAATTAAATAAACTTAAATGCAAATTTAAAACTCTAACTGATAAGTTTCTGCAAAGTGCTTCATGAGGACATTTTAATCTGTTGAGTCGTGCATGCAGGTCACATGCCTTTTGTAGATTTTGAGTCAGTTGACAGATGGAAGTTGAGTCCATGCGTTCAAAGCAGAATGTAAAACAATGCTTGTAATGGGTTTGGCTCATCTGGAGGGGTTTATTTTGCATGAACTCATCTTTTTTGTAAAGCTAAGTTACAAGAGCCTCCCTGCCAAGGCGAATCTTTTCACTCATAACTCAAGCCTTCACTTCTGACAATAACATGAGAGAACTAAGCACCTTTATGGGTGAAGTAAAACTTCAAGTTAAGTTGCATCAGAGAGAATGAAATTCTGTGAGTATTGGTTCCATTCCCAGGGACTGAGACAGTTCTGCAGTGGGAAACTTGTTTCAGCATTGAAACCTTCAACAGCTCAAAGTAAAAATGAATCCTATTCCAGTTATTTTAACTTACTTTCACTTTGCTTATGTCAGGCAAATTCATTTTCTGCAGGGAAAGCTCATCTTTTTAGTTCTTGAGTTAAAAATTTTCAAGATAATTAAAAGGCAAATTATGCTGTATCATATATCATCATCACAGATAATTAATGAATATCCACTGGGTGTGTTTAAACTTGCTGGGCACAGTCGTGAATTTTGAATTTCTGGAGAAAAGTGAGAACAATTGGCTTAATAAATTCAGTATTATTGTCTATATGTTTCATTATTTTCATTATTTTGGAATGACACCGAAAGCCTGTTGGACCAGAAATGAATGGCATTCCTTGACCAGGTGTTCTAGGAAATAATTTAAACAGACGTAATTATAGTAAACTACAAACAAACCAATAACTATGTGAATTGTTCCAACTAAGCTGAAATGGTAACAAAATACCATGTTTTGAGCTTTCACTATGTGCCAGGACCTGTTCTAATTGCTTTACATATATTACTTTATTTGATCAGCAGAATAATTCTGTGAAATAGGTACATAATCACCCTCATTTTATGGGTGAGATTAAGCCATAGAGTAGTTAAGAAACTTGCCAAGTCACTAATTGTGACTGGTGAAGCTAAATTTTAAACCTCGACAATCTGATCTCAGAAACAGTGCTCTTAACCAGTATGATGCACTAGTAGTAGTAGTAGTGATAGTAGGAGTAGTAGCAGCAGCAGCAGCAATATGGGAACGAGTGAAAGGAAGGAGAGAGGAAAGTAGAAGCAGGAAGAGACGGAGAATAATTAGGAAGTAATTAGAAGTAGGATTAGTTGTAGAGTGATAGCAGCTTAATATTGAGGAGCGGCAGAGCTGGTGATGAAGAGTGGAAACTCTGGAACCAGATAACCTTGGTCCAAATCCTAACTATAATCCTAATAAGAAGTGAGATTTTGGGCAAGTCCCATAACCTCTTTGTACCTCAGCTTTCTTATCAGTAAAATAGGAATTGGGAAGGATGAAATGCTATAACACATGTAAGTACTTAAACTGGACTCTGGCACATAGTAAGTGCTCAATATAGCTGTCAATATTGATATTATTGCTATCTGTTCTGTACCCTTAAAGTGAATTGCAAAGACATGAATGAGAAATCTTTTTCTTTTTACTGTACTCATCTTTAACATCTCCATCACATGATCCTTGCTCAGCTTAGTGTCTTTCTTTTTCTCGGCATCCTAGGATGCATTTTTCAGGAAAATCTTTTTTGCTGGCTCCTGGAGATATATCTTACCTGTTTAGACATATTAGAAACTTCTCCAGAGCAGAGGCAGCGACACCTTAGAAATATTGAGCTCAGTAGGTGATGAGAAAATCCAGGCGACCAGGATAAGGAAACTAAGGCATGCACCTGGGGCTGTGGCCAAGCCCATCCTGGAGGTCTGGGAGGGAGTCTTCTCAGATAGGTAGAGCAGGCTGGCCATCCACATGGGCACTTAGAGAGTCAGGGTCAAGGCCCGAGCAAAGAGAGCAGCTTTAGCGCTGGGCCTTTATCCTTGAGAAGGAAAAGTATGGGTGGGGAAGGAATATCCTGGTGACGGCAGTAACATGCTTATTGAGACTGGCTTGCCTTGTTTATGAAAATACCAATTAAAACTTCTAGCTGGGCTCAGGGGCTCATGCTTATAATCCCAGCACTGTGGGAGGCTGAGTGGGAGGATCACTTGAGCCCAGGAGTTTGAGAACAGCCTGGGTAACATAGGGAGATCCCGTCTCTACAAAACAATTGAAAAGAAAACCAAATTAGTTGAATATGTTGGCATCCACCCATGGTCCCAGCTCCTCAGGAGGCTGAGGCGGGAGGATTGTTTCAGCCAGGAGGTTGAGACTGCAATGAGCCATGATTGCATCATTTGCACTCCAGCCTGAGTGATAGGAGCAAGACCTTGTATCAAACAAACAAACAAACAAAAACTTCAGTTCCTCAGTCACACTAGCCACATTTAAAGTGCACAGTAAAGATGTGGCCCTCATTTATGGCACTAGACAGCACAAAATAGAACGTTTCCATCATCACAGAAAGTTCTACTGGTCTAGACAGTACTTGGTACACAGTGGTTGTTCAATAAACACTAGCTGAGTGAAATACTTGAAAGAACAAAGAATACTTGCCTTGCATACCTCATAGCATTTTTTTTGAGAATCAAAAACTCTTTTCAAATGGTGAATGGCCTGAACATGTTGAAGAGCTTTTATTTCCCTTATGGCTTCCAAATAGTTACATGGGGGACCTTGTGTTCTATGGATGCACTGTGAATTTTTATTGCTGGTCATATGCTGAGGATGGTGTTTCCTGGTGACTTCTGTTCTTGCAGATACACAGACCTTCCCTTTTGATTGCAGGAAACAGGGGGAACTTGACATAACTTATGACCCTGTTTGTTTTTCCTCCTTTTCCCAAGAAGGCCACTCTAACTTTCTGATTTTTTTTATTCTCCATTCCCAAATCACATTGGGACTACTAAGGCATTTTGTGAAGTGAGTCTGTATTAAGAGAACAATGTGAATTGTGCATGCGTGTGTGTGTGTGTGTGTTGGAGAGCAGAGCCAGTAGTCAAGGGATTTATAATCCACTGGCAATGGTTTCCCGAGCAACCTGTGTGGATGACAAAAACGCTGCTTTCAATAATAGAAGTGAAAGTGACCTTACTTTTTCTTTGGCATCTGCCTCTAACTTGTTTCTTTAGTTTTTGATTTTTAAACATGACTGCTAATTGGTTCATTTATTATTCTCATAACTAACAGTTACATTATTTGAATTAGTGGCTTGCATTTGAATCCTTCCTCTCAATTTACCAAAGATGTTTATATATGTCATCTTACATCTCTTACAACAATCTTGGAAGACTGATAGGGCAGATATAATTATCCCAACAATGTGGACAAGCTTCAAATCAGAGCATTTGTGTAGGTGACTCACATCAGATTACATAGCTTGTGAAATGCAAAACAGGGCTAGAACCCAGGATTTCTATGATTCCTTTTCACTCTGCTGAGATCTATCAAATTTACTTTGAAGGGGGATGCAGTCACTGATAGGTAGTAACAGATATAGACATTAACATGAGCCTGCTTCAGCTTTTTCTGCACTTCCAACTGGGCTGTGGTTTTGCCTTTTAAAATTTTTGCTTGATTTAGAGGCAGTGAACAATGGTAAAAAAGGATGGGCCAGGCGCAGTGTCTCATGCCTGTAATCCCAGCACTTTGGGAGGCCAAGGTGGGCAGATCATCTGAGGTCGGGAGTTTGAGACCAGCCTGATCAACAGGGAGAAATCCTGTCTCTACTAAAAATACAAAATTAGCCAGGCATGGTGGTGCGTGCCTGTAATCCCAGCTACTCAGGAAGGCTGAGACAGAAGAATAGCTAGAAACCGGGAGGCGGAGGTTGCAGTGAGCCAAGATCACACCACTGCACTCCTCCAGCCTGGGC
This sequence comes from Colobus angolensis palliatus, assembly GCF_000951035.1. NCBI lineage: Eukaryota > Metazoa > Chordata > Mammalia > Primates > Cercopithecidae > Colobus > Colobus angolensis. Next base: position 2,950,462 of record NW_012114688.1, read on the forward strand.
AACAAGAGCGAAACTCAGTTTCAAAAAAAAAAAGAAAAGGATGGAATTTGAATTTACACAGGGTTTGGTCTCTTGTCCACTACTTACAACAGGAGGATATTTGAGCAAGTCACTTATATTTTCTGAACTTTAGTTTACTCTTTAAAAAAAAAAAGAGCTAAAAAGCAAATATGCAAATCAGGAATACTACCTACCTTACCAGTGTATACTGTGACAATCAATTATATTTTGAAATCTAGCTAGCTATAAAACAGGAATTGTATTACCTTCTTAGAGCTAAACTGTGAATGACATATTTCAGAGAGTAGGCAATCACATGCTCTGGAAAGATCTTACAGAGTGAACATTTAGAGTGAGTAAAATTCCATTAAAATTAATAAGTATTTATTAAACATCTACCATGTGCCTGAAAATGGGTTCTGCAAGGCTCCTTCGAATGCAGCCCCTGTACTCCTGTTCTTTGGTGTTTTGAGTATAGTCTATCAATTAGTGATAAAATACACTTCATTGAGAACCTAAGAGTCTGGCAGCATGTCAAGAATCATATAAAGAAGGATAAGTTGTGACCTTTTTTTCAAGAGAAGGAAATAAGATATTTACCATTATTATTCCCATTTTATAGAATATTGTTCCCATATTAAATGAACTATCCTAAAGTTCACAAAAATAGTAAGTGGAGGAACGTGGATTCTCATCCAGGTCCATCTGACTCTAAAGTCCTTTCTCCTGCTTGAGAGAAAATCTGATATGATCCCAAAACAGCTACCACCAGCATGAACTGCCATCACCACAATCAACACTTTATTTAGATTCACTTAGTGCGAGATACTGTGCTTAATATTTTAGGAACTTTCTTTCCTTTCATCCTCACAGTAACGTTGAGAAGTAGGTACTCTCATTGATCCCTTTCTTCCAGTGGAGCACTAGAATTAGCTCAGGAATGGAAGAGCCAGGATTCAAACTCAAGTTCATTTCCAAATGCTGTCTACCACTTGCAGACAGAAAAACTGTCCTGGTCTTCCCACCACTGTCTGCATGTGGAGAAACAGCTCTCTCACATTCTAGTTCACTAAGACTTTGTGTGAATAATGACTTTTCTCATTTACATTTGATTCTTATTCTCTTAGGTAACCAGTAAAGGCTATATGTAGCAACTACCCAGGAGATTTAAATGATGCAGCTGATCAAAACATTCAACACAAAGCCAGTATTTTTATACGTGATAAAAATCCATATCACCAGCAAATGAAGCAATGTTTATTTCCTAACCAGGCTTCAATTATGAATATATGTTCTTTATTTATAGAAATGAGAATTTTCAACGATTTATAGCATAGGACAGATTCTACTAAGAAATGTTATCTATATATTTTTTCTGTTAAAAGTAAACTATTTGGTAATCATTCCAACCATAATGAAAGAGCGAATAGGCTGAACTTGGCCAGATACTATACAAATAATTTGATTCATGTGTTTAAAGATCAACAATGGTTTCTCATATCCTAGCAGATCAAACCCCAAGGCCTCTCCGAATTGGTTCAAACATAGCCATACTTTTCTCTGTCACAAACCCCATTTATCCTTCTCAGTATCAAGAGGCTCATACCATGCTCCAGCTGGATTTGTCTGTATTCCTTTGTTTGGTGTGCTTCTCCTTATTCCTCAAAATCTCTCTATTCCCTGTTCTTCGAAAGCTGTTCAAAATGATGCTACTCTATAATGCCTTCTCCCAGAGCTTCAGCCCCTACTGACTTCTCCTTTTACTGGACAACTGTGCCATTTACATTCAAATACAATTATTTTGGCACTAGATAGACATGGATTTGAATCCCCATTCTGCTACTTACTAACTTTGTGACCTCTGCAGATATATTTGTCTGTAAAATGGGGATGATACCCGTGATCTTTTGGTGTTTATCAAGGCTTAAATAAGAAAATATAGTTAAATACAATGTAAAGTGCTAATGTTATGGTGAATTGATTTTAAAATGAGGGTAGTACTTTGCAGACTTACTTGTGGAGTGCATGACATTATGACATGGACTGTGTCTGCTCAGTTAACATCTGAATGGCTCTGAATCTAGTGCTAGTTCAGATTACCTGTTTCAACCATAGGGCCAGATGTGTGCAGAGACTCTAAAGCTATGTGATCCATATGGAAGTCACTAGCCCTAGGTGCATAGTAATTTAAATTTCTATTAGTTAAAACTAGCCACATTTCAAGTGATCAGTAGCTACACCGGCTTGTGTGTATCATATAAGACAGTGCAAATATAGAACACTTACATCATTGAAAGAAGTTCTATAGGACAGTTGTGCCCTAGAGAAGAATTTCTTACCTTAGCAGTCCCGAAGCCTGCTTTCTATAACATGGACAATGGCTTTGCCTTTTTACCATGAAGTAAAATATGTAGATGATATAATCTAACTGTATATATAATTTTTAAAAACAAGATAATATTCTATTATAATATGAGGGAGAAGAAATGAAAACCAAATTTTACTGAAATAATATGAATTTTAATAGTAAATACAGGGGCACAGCTTCATTAGAATACAGAATGAAGGCCAGGCACGGTGGCTCATGCCTGTAATCCCAGGACTTTGAGAGGCAGAGGTGGGTGGATCACCTGAGATCAGGAGTTGGCAACCAGCCTGACCAACATGGTGAAACCCTGTCTCTATTAAAAATATAAAAATTAACTGAGCGTGGTGGTGGGTGCCTATAATCTTAGCTATTTGGGAGGCAGAGGCAGGAGAATCGCTTGAACCCGGGTGGCAGAGGTTGCAGTGAGCCGAGATTACACCATTGCACTCCAGTCTGGGGAACAAGAGCGAAACTCCATCTCAAAAAAGAAAAATAATAATAAAAAAAGCAAAAAGAGAATACAGAATGAATACTCAGATACCTGCACCTTCATGGGAAATCACCATTACTGTAGCAGCTGAAAATACAGATTAATCTAGTTCTGCTGTATTGGCAACTCAAAGTTGTTTTGCCATCAGTAACACAATCATATGAAATGGTAATAAACCAAAATTTCAAACCAATACAGTATAATCTTCTCTCATATTTTCAGAAATACATGACTATATATTTTTATGTATATTGCAAAAAATTTTTATGTACATTAAAATAAAAAATACTTGTTTTTTATTTTATAAAACTGAGTTATACTCTAGGCTTTAAAAATTGTGAACAGATTATTTCATCTACCTGTGTCTGGCAAGATATTTGGAGCCTTGAAGAATACAGGGTTATTCTTTGTATAAATTGACCCCTGAATTGCAGGAAAACTGGCAAAATTCTTTTTTTTTCCAGTTATTTTGAAATATATATTACGATATTTTTAACCATACTCATCCTACTAAGCAATGGAACAATGGAACACCAGAACTTACTCCTCCTATCTGCAATTTTGTACCTGTTGACCAATCTCTCTGCATCCCTCCCTCTCCACTGCCGTCCCCAGCTTCTGGTAATCTCTACTGTACTCTGTACTTCCAGGAGATCAGCTTTTAAAAATTCTGCAAATGAGTGAGATCACGCAGTATTTGTCTTTCTGTGTGTGGCTTATTTCACTTAACATGATGTCCTCCAGGTTCATTAAGTTGCTGCAAATGATATAATTTCATTCTTTTTACGGCTGAGTCATAATCCATTGTTTATATCACATTTTTCTTATCCATTCATCCATTGATGGATACTTAGGTTGAGTTGATATCTAGACTATTGTGAATAGTTCTGCAAAAAACTTGAGAGTACAGATACCTCTTTGACATCCTGATTTTCTTTCCTTTGGATATATATGCCCAGTGGTGGGATTGCTGGATCATATGGTAGCTCTATTTTTAATTTTTTGAAGAGCCTCAATACTGTTTTCCATAATGGCTGTACTAATATCTTATTGTGGTTTTGACTTACATTTCTCTAATGATTAGTGATGCTGAGCATTTTTTTCATATGCCTGTTGGCGATTTGTGTGTCTTCTTTTGAGGAATGTCTGTTCAAATCTTTTGCCCATTTTAAATTGGATTATTCATTTATTTTTTGCTGTTGAGTTGTTTGAGTTCCTTATACATTTTGAATATTAACTACTTGTCAAATGCATAGTTTGCAAATATTTTCTCCCATTCTGCATGTTGTCTCTTCAGTCTGTTGATTGTTTCCTTTCTAATAATAATAATCTCATGTATCTATTTCCCTCTGATTCTGACCCTTTTGCCTCCCTTATAAAGACTCTCTGGGATTACACTGGGTGCATCTAGATAATCCACAACAATCTCACCATTTTAAAATTCTTACTTGAATAACATCTGTAAAATCCCTTTTGCTGTATAATGTACCATATTCACAAGGGTTTAAGCAATTAGGATGTGAACACCTTTGGGGAGCCACACAGATTAATAATTTAAAGATAATGAAGTTATTTCTTCTATATTTCTTTTGGCTTTGGTCATATGTTTCTTTGAATTTTATATGTGAAATCATTATTTAGCTTTTGTAATTGATATGAAATATTTCATTTTTAATTTTAAAGGAATAATATATTTACTTTATTTGAAAGACAAAACTAAAAAATACATGAAGTTACACAGTGAAAAATATCCTTTCTATTCAATTTCCATCTGCCTTACTCCCACTTAATAACGGTAGTTTCTAGTCTATTCTTCCAGTTTCTTTAACCATTAACACACACATATAAATACATTCCATTCCTCATTGTTTTTTTTAACTCAAAACACCTCTCTCTCCCTCCCTTTCTTCCTCTCTCTACGTATGTATGTTCTTCTGCAACTTATTTTTTCATTTAATATTGCATTTTTTTAATAGCTACATAGTATTCCAATGTGTAGATGCACCACAATTTATTCAACCAATTCCATATTGATGAATGTTTATGCTATTTTCAATATTTTGTTATTACATATAGTATTGCAACGTCTATCCACACGTGTGTCATTTTACATATATGCAGATATATCTGTAGGATAAATTTCTGGAATTGGAGATGACCAGTTAATAGGTAAATGCATTTATTATTTTGATACTGTATTTCATTAAATATAAGATGACATTTATTTCCAGAAGCATAACTATTTTATGTTCCATTAATAAACAAACTGTCAATTGTAACTGCCCAATGTTATTGATTGTAAGGTGCATCTTGATTTCACATGGTAAAAAGTGAAAAGCATCTTAAAAAGTGCCTTTTGAAAAGATAAAGTGCAATAGTTATTGCTGAATTGCCCTCCATGAGGCTTCTGTTGGTTTGTATTCTCATCAGTACTCTCTGAGAGTTTCTGCTTCCTCACAGTATTGACAATAGAATGTGTATATCAAACTTGGATTTGCCTTCCAATCTTATATGTGAGAAATGGTGTTTTTTAATGCTTTTAATTTTCGTTTCACTTAATATGGAAGAGGTTGAGCATTTAAAAATATCTTTGAGGACCATTTATATATTATTAAATGTAAATTGTCTATTTGTATTCCTTACCTGTTATTCTGTTGAATTCTTGGCCATTTGCTAATTAATTCCCAGGAGCATTTATATTTTATCTCTTTAAGATCTCTGATAGAAGTTACAAATATTTTTCTGTGATTTTCTTAATGGTGATTTTTTTAGACATGCAGAGTACTTTTTAAGAGCCAAATTTTTCATATTTTTTCTTTTACGAGTTATAGTTAGAAATGCCTTCCCCACTGCAAGTTGTAGAGGACTTCCTATTTTTTCTTTAACTACTTTTGTGGGTTTTTTCCTTTTTACACAAAAAATAATTGATACATCCCAAATTTATCCTGGTGGACATGGTGTGGTATGAATCAAGCTTTTGTTTCTGAGAAATGATATTTGCTATGATATTGGTTTTGAAGTTCAAATTTTCTCTACTGAATTAAGATTTTTTAAGAGTACTGTATATATTTATGCTAATTCTGCAATTTTATTCTGCTGCATTGGATTAACTATTGAGTCATGTGCCAGTAGCACACTGTTTAATTATTGAAGCCTATATTTGTTTTAATATCTGGAACAGCAAGTCCTCTCTAATTGCTCTGCTTTTTCAAAGTTTTCCTGGCATACTAATTTGTTTATTTTTTCATTTGAACTTTGGAATCAGTTTGTCTGATTAAAAAATGTTCAGCATACTAATTCGAAGGATGTTAAACTTTAAAGTGATTTGGGGATAATAAACATATTGATGGGTCTTCCTGCCACAGAGCGTGGTATGTGTATTTTTTTCTTTAATGATAAGTATTTGTGTAATATTTGTCTAAATCTACTTGTCCTTCAGTAGTGTTTTATTAAATGACATTTTAATGATATAATTGAAGATTCATATTCAGTGTAAGAAATAATACAGAGCGGCCAGGCAAGGTGGCTCACGCCTGTAATCACAGCACTTTGGGAGGCCGAAAGATGGGCAGATCACCTGAGGTCAGGAGTTTGAGACCAGCCTGACAAACATGGTGAAACTCCGTCTCTACTAAAAAAAAAACATATATATATATATGTGTGTGTGTGTGTGTGTGTGTGTGTATAATTAGCCAGGCTGGTGGCAGGCGACTGTAATCCCAGCTACTCAGGAGGCTGAGGCAGGGAGAATCACTTGAACCTGGGAGGTGGAGGTTGCGGTGAGCCGGGATCCATTGCATTCCAGCCTGGGCAACAGAGTGAGGAGACTCCGTCTTAAACAACAACAACAAAAAATACAGAGAGATAGATATAAACGTTGGGTAGTTTACCCAAATGGTAACATTTTGTAAATCTGTAACATTTCTATAGTATACCTGCACAACCAGGATATTCACATTGATATAATCTGCTTATTTTATTCAGATTTATCCAAATTTACTTGCACTCATTTGTGTGTGTGTAATTACGTATGGTTTTATCGTATGTGCAGGTTTGTGTATCCGTCACTACATCACCACAGTCAAGATAATCGCAGTCATGTTTTAAAGTAGTTTTCATATAAATTTCACACATTAAACTTGCTCTGAAGCATTTCATCTTTGATCTCACTATTAAGGACTTTTTTCTCTACTACATTCTAACTGGTTATTAATGGTAATAAGTTTATCAATACTTTCTATGTTTTAAGCTTGTATCTATATTTTTTGATTCTCAAATTGATTTTAGTGTTTTTGAAAATTGTTTTGAGTATTCAGTCATATCATCCATAAATAGTGTTAGTTTTACCTTTTCTTTTCCAATACTTTAAAGGCTTTGTCTCATCTAATTGATGTGGTTGGCATATTTACAAAAAATATTAACATTGGAAATATTGGGTATCCTGATATTTTTCACATTAGAGGGAATATATTGTTTTTCTCTATTAAGCATGATGTTGGCATTTGGACTAAAGTAGATACGTTTAATTATGTTGTGGAAATATCCACATATGCATAGTTCATTGAGTATTTCCACTCAGAATGATTGTTGGATTTTTCCAAATGCTTTTTAGCATTTTTGGAGATGATTATACAATTTTTCTTAGATATACTAGTATAATTATTTAATGTAATAAATTTTCTAATATTGAGCCATCTTTGCAACCCTGAATAAACCCCACATGGCTCAAGATACATCATTCTTTTAATGTGTTGCTGGGTTTCATTTGTTAGTATTTTATTTAAAAATTTCATAGCAATATGCTAGTCAGGTTGGACTGTAGTTTTTTGTCTATAATTTTTGGATTTCAGCATTATTCTCACTCTTTTTCCATCCAATTTGTTCTTCAGGACTGGTCTTTTACCTTTATCTACAGGGCCCAAAGTGACTCCCTAGCACATCCTCACTCCAGCTAGCATGAAGGGGAGAGGTAGTGGAAGATATCAGCCCCTATTGTTAAGGAGAAGTCCCAATTTCATAACTGTACTTACATCTTACTGTTCAGAAGTTACACCAAGATGCAGTGGAAGCTGATAATTGTTGTCATTATCATACACCTCTAACATAGAGTCTCTGATACACAGATTTATTAACATGATTCTCTCCATTAGTCTGTCCTGCAGCTTTCCTTTGATTTCTTCTTACATTTCAGTAGTGTTTTAAAGTCAGCTATAAATATCTCACACATTTCTTGTTAATTGTCATTTATTCCTGTGCACCTTTTGTGGTGAGTTTTTTACTTCTCTGCAAAGTTTTGCAGCACTTTCCATTTTTTTTTGCCTTTTATCAATGTCATGCTTGTTTCTTCTTACTACTCATCGTTATGGGTAGTTCTCAAAAAAACAGTGAAGCCCTATCCTGAAGTAGTTCAGAAAGCTACGTTCTTTGAAAATAGGGTATTTATAAAGTAATCAAGTTAAAGTGAGGTCATTAGGGTGGGTGCTGATCCAATATGACTGATGTCTTTATTCAAAGGGCAAATTTATCCCATTACTGAGTAAATATCCAGAGGGATATAAGTCTTTCTACCATAAAGACACATGCATGTGAGTGTTCATTGCAGCACTATTCACAATAGCGAAGACATGAAATCAACCTAAAAACCCATCAGTGACAGATTGGATACAGAACATGTGGTACATATACACCATGAAATAGTATGCAACCATAAAAACAATGAGATCATGCATTTTGCAGGAACATAGATGGAGTTGGAAGCCATTTTCCTTAGCAAACTAATGTAGAAACAGAAAACCAAATATCACTTGTTCTTACTTGTAAGTGGGAGCTAAATGGTGAGTACTCATGTACAGAAAGAAGGGAATAAGAGATACCAGGGCCTACTTGACAGTGAAGGGTGGGAGGAGGGAGAGAAGCAGGAAAAGTAGCTATTGGGTACTAGGATTAGTACCTGGGTGATGAAATAGTCAGTAAAACAAACCCCTGTGCCATTAGTTTACCTATATAACAAACCTGCACATGTCACATGTACCCCTGAACCTAAAATAAAAGTTAAAAAATGGGGAAATCTGGATACAGAGACAAAAATGCATAGGGAAGATGATGGGGATGATACGCAGGGGAAATGCCATCTAAAGATTAAGAATTGGAAGTATGCGGCCATAAACCAAAGCATGCCGGGGCCACCAGAAAGTAGGAAAGGTGAGAAAGGATTCCTTCATAGGTTTCAGAGGGAACACAGCCCTGCCAACATCTTGATTTCAGACTTCTAGGCTCCAGAACTGCGAGACAATTAATTTTTGTTATTTTAAGCCACTTTATTTATCGTATTCGTTATGGCAGTGGTAGGAAACTTATTTATCTTTCAATTATTGAGTTGGATTTTTCTGGATCAGCAATTTTCAGGGGATTTATTTTTGTGTGTTTGGGGAGGGTCAATGGGGAACGAGGGCTGTATTCCAGCTTCACACCCTAACGACTCTCTTCTGTGCTGCTCCTTTAGCCACAGATTGCTTCCTGCAAATATGGTTCGGTTGTGTGGATCTCTGTGTAGCCCTATCGTTTCAGCTTGTCTTTACCAAATAAATTCAGGAAGATTTAGCTTTTCTTGCCTCTTGCACTCATTTTTCTAAGTTTTGTGCTTGCCATGCAAACCATGGTAATGAAAGTACATTATTTTTAACCTCAGGATCTTTCTCTACTCTCTTTGCATTTTTTTTTTTTTCTAAACCTCTTCCTTTATTCCTTCTGTCCTTTCTCAGTTACTTTCGTAGCCCTATGCTTATTTTGAAGTGTTTAGATTATATATGTTATTGCAAATGGAGTATGCAGGGTTTTTGTTATTGTTGTTGTTCTCTTTGTTGCTTTTCTGTAAATGACAGAAAAGCAAGATGCAGATTTCCACGGTCATGTTCTTGAGTGAAGACTTATCAAGGACTTTAAAAAACTTTGCAATGGTTAGCCCAGGCGCGGTGGCTCACACCTGTAATCTCAGCAGTCTGAAAGGCGGAGGCGGGCGGATCACGAGGTCAGGAAATGGAGACCATCCTGGCTAACATGGTGAAACCCCGTCTCCACTAAAAATACAAAAAATCAGCTGGGCGTGGTGGCGGGCGCCTGTAGTCCCAGCTACTCCGGACGCTGAGGCAGGAGAATGGCGTGAACCCTGGAGGCGGAGCTTGCAGTGAGCCGAGGTGGAGCCACTTCACTCCAGCCTGGGCAACACAGAGAGACTCCGTCTCAAAACAAAAACAAAAAGAAACCTCTGCAGTGGTTAGAACAGAATTAGAGAACGCATAAGACTACGTGGTGACTTTGTATTTTTCTTTTAGCAGATAATCTGCTTGGAATAGTGGGAAATAATGCTGAGTTAACATACCAGGCCACTTAAAGAGAGCCACTTTGCCAATTTGTGTAGTTACAGGAACGTCCCAATCCTGTTTCTCCTGAACACCATCCTACAGTGTCAACACAGAACAAACTTCTCACAGATATGTCACTTTGGAGGGAGATTTTTAAATGCTGTCAAAAAAGGCTTGAGTCTTGTAAATAAATGGGCTTTCTGTATTTTTGTTGTTGTTGTTTTTGAAAAGTTCAGCAGAATAAGTGCTTCTGATACTTTTTGACCTGGCATCAATGAAATCTTTTAGCAATCATTCCTTCAACAAATATTATATTTCTTGAGTGGGTTTAATGTGCTTAGCCTGTGTCTGAAGTGGGAGATAAACAATAAGCAAAACCGACATTTCTATTCCCTTTGAAAGCACAGTTTAAATTTCTTTGGTAGGTTCTTACAGAAAAAGTCCCTGATGGGTTTGTTTTCAAAAGCAGACCTAATACTTATATTTCATGTTTCTTTTTGTTAACTCCAGCAATAAAATAGTGAAGTCACTTTGTTAGTCTCTGGAAGAATTAAATATGTTCCTATCTAATAGTTTTAAAAAATCATGATAGCACTGTTACATTAAAGCTTTAGTTTTTTACCCTCTAAAAAAATGAAGTCCCCACAGGATCTGGAACCAGGATTTAGAACTAGACAGACCCAGTTTCAAATCCTGATTTCGTCACTGGGAAGTTATCTGGCCTCTCTGAGCTTTGATTCTCTCAGCTGTAAAATAAAAAAAAAAAAAAATAAAATCAACCTTTCTAGCTTGGTAGGAAAATTAAGCATGCAAAGCCATATAAAACTCTTAGCATGGCATATAGGAAGACCACAGTAAATGGTGTCTATTTCAGATTTTATAATTGTCATAGTTATTTATGACACTGTGCATTAAGTTAATCATATATTGTATACTCCAGAAACGGCACCTAAGTGGCCTCCCTTCTACAATCCTCTATTGTTATAGAGACTTTTGAAATCATTATCTCTAACCCTTGTTTATTGCATTCTTCAGTTTTGTTGTTGTTGCTGTTGAGGATGATTTTTTAAATTTACTTTTGTGCTCTTGATTTTCTCTATTTAGTTAGCCTTTGGCCAATTGGTGATACCTGTGATGACTTCCTAGATGAGTAGACCTTGTAGCATAATTCTTTTTCTTTTCTTTTCCTATTTACCAGGTATTGAGCAAGTTCTTTAACCTCTTTGTGTCTCAGTTTCCTTATTTGTAAACAGATAAGTAGTATCAACTTCAGAAAGTTATTATGAAGATTAAAGGAGTTAATGAATGGAAAATGCTTGGAAGAGTGCTGAGTACATAGAAAGTGAGTGAGTGAGTAAGTAACTATGATGACCCCCTCTTCAGGTTGCCATTTGGTAGAGGGCAAGGGAGTGTCCAGCCGTCGAGTAAGACCATGCTCTGCACCCACCATCAGTAAGGCTCAAGACAGTGCCTGCATCTTCAGAATAAGCCTTCCCTTCTGCAGGTATCTTATCTCCATCTGTGGGAACCAAGTATGAGGCTTTGAACAATTCCTGCTCTGGCAAGACACCGCCACATCTTTCTCCCTCAAACATTCCTAGCCTCTCTGCCATTTTATGTTTCTGGTACACCAGAAATAATATCATGATGCCCTGCATCACTGTTCATATATTTCCTGGTCTGCCTCATACTCTGGACTTGAATTCTGTAAGACACTAGACATTATCTTCTCTGTCCCAATCTCCTCCTCCCCCAATTGCTGAAACCCTAGAATTCTCTGTGAATCAGCAATAAAATCTTATCTTAAATTTCATTTGTCAACTTTCTCTTCTTTTTTTTGCTGTAACCAAAATCTGGCTCTATCCTGATAATGCTATATTTCTACTGCCTTTTCTAATGTAGAATGTTTTATTTCCCAGACCGCTCCTATCCTGGGATTTCTAGGCCCTTCTCCCTTTCTCCTCCACAAAAAACACCCAGCTTGAATCTCATGTTCTCAGACTGTACTCTATATCCATCATCCCACCTAATGTAATTAGTTTAATACCTCCCAGATTGCTAACTTTCATTCCTTGAACATTTTACCTCTTGGGTCACTCATTCCATCCAACTTCATTCTCATCATAATTCTGGAGAATTTCAACGTTCCCTTAGGTAAGTTTTCATGCTTTGGTGTGATAAATTGCTTGACCTCCTCTCTTTAACTCCTCCTTAGCCACTCAATCCATGTTCCATCCTTGATCTTATTATACTCCTTACTGTAAACTCTCAATTGCAGACATTCTACTTTGCAACCACCACCTCTTGTTTTCCCTGATTTCAAAAATAATTTGGTCTGATGTGACCAATAATCCACTCACTGTAACCACTATAATATTCTATTTTCCAGTCTTACTCTGCTTAAATTCCATGACTGTCATGACAACTTTGTGGCATAGATTCTATACTTTATTAAGCTATCTAATGTACATGTGCTCTAGATTCCAACCTTTGCCAATTGATATTTTCCCAGAAATTTTCCTTTTCAATTCCATCCTTTGTCTATTGATATTATCCTAGAATTTCCCTACTAAATCATCATTTTTTCTTTACTAGATCATTCTTATTAGCATACAAATATTCTGTAATGTATTCAATTATAAAAACCCACCTTTTGGATCCCAGTCTGTCTCAATCATCCCATGTTATCTTCTCATTATTCTCCCTTCTTTTACAGAAAAACTTGTTTAAGGCATTTTTTGTGCTTTATTTTGTGTTTCCTATTTCCTCCTCTCATTTTTTCTTGAATCCATGCCAATCAAGTATTTTTTTACCACCATTCCACAGAAACTTTTCTTAAAGTTAAACCAATGGCTTCCACATTACTAGGTAAGAGGTCAATTCCAATCCGTTTCTAAATTGATCTGTTATATTATTTAGCATGCTTGATCATTCACTTGTTGTTGAAACACTGTTTCCATAACACCCACCCTGTCTGTTTTCTTTTTCTCCTATATATTTTTTGCTCTTTCTTTGCTAATTCATTCTTATCTGCCTGAGTGGTAAATGTTAGAGTGACTTAGAGTTCAGTCTTTGAACCCCCTTCTTCCTCTGTCTCTACCTCTTCCTTAGGTGATCTCATTTAGTTTTATGGCTTTAACTACTAAAGCCATACTATGTGGTGATGACTCCCAAATTTATATCTGCAGCTCTGACCCCTCCTCACCTCCAGAAACCTGTATCCAGCAACTTACTTGATATGTCATGTGTATAGTTACAGACATCTCAAACTTAACATGTTCAAAACAATCCCTAATATTCATCTCTAAACAATTATTAAACTATCCTCATGCCAACTTTCCCATAAATAGTAATTCCATTTTCGAGATGCTCAGTAGAAAGATTTTGGAGTTATCTGTGACTCCTTACATTCTCCTCTCACCCTAGTCTGTCAGCAAATTGTGTTGGCTCTCTCCTCAAAATATATTCAGAATTCTATTTCTTATCACTTTCATTCCATTTTTTTTAGTCCAAATCTTCATGCTCTTTCACCTGGATTACTGCAATTGTTTCCTAACAGCTTCCCCTACTTCTACAATATAGTCTGAGAACGGTACCCAAGAGATGCTATTAAAATGTAAACAGGATCATCTTACATCTCTGCTCACAACTCTTTTATGTTTTGCAGTTTTCAAGTCAGCATGTCATCACATATCCTCCCAGTTCCTAAGAGCTCTCTACCTCTCTGCCCTCAGTCTCCATACTCCTTCTTTCACTGTGGATTCTTCCCTCATGCATGACTAAATGTCACCTTCTCAGAAAGATCTTCCCTGGCCATCCTATCTAAAATTTCACCCTTCTCCCAACATTTCATAAAATTTCACCCTTCTCCCAACATCCCCCTTCCCTACTTTATTTTCTCTCCTTAACACTAACCGTTATCTAACATACTTATTTTTATTTACTTATATTGTTTATTACCTGCTTCACCCACTAGAAGGTACACTTCATGAGGATAGGAATATTTGTCTGTTTCTTTCACCATGATGCTTGCAATAGAGCCTGGCACATAGTAGATAATCAGTCAATACTGAGGATATTATTTAATTCTAAATGCATGTAGAACTCATAACCCTTAGACCTTACTGTCTTATACATAATGTTCAAAGCTAGAAAGAACCATAAAGACTGTATCATTCTAATATGGCTTGACTCTGTGTCCCCACCCAAATCTCATCTTGAATTGTAATCCCCACGTGTTGAGGGAGGGTTCTGGTGGGAGGTGATTGGATCATAGGGGCAGTTTCCCCCATGCTGTTCTCATGATAGTTATTGAGTTCTCACTAGATCTGATGGTTTTAAAAGTGGCACTTTCTCCTTTGCTCACTCTCTCCTGCTGCCATGAGAAGACATGCCTTGCTTTCCCTTCACCTTCTGCCATGATTGTTAAGTTTCCTAAGGTCTCCTCACCCACACCGAACTGTGAGTCAATTAAACCTCTTTTCTTCAAAAATTCCCCTTCTCAGGTAGTATCTTTTTAACAGTATGAAAATGGACTAATACATCATTCAGTTACTCTGATGTTGAGGATACTGAAGAACAGAGGTGACAAGACTTGTCCATACCCCTATGGATGGCAACAGAATCTTGCCAAGTTCCTTTATTACATGTCTTGTAGTAACCTCTATGTTCAATGTTTACCTTAAGACTTACATAACTTCATCTAAAACTCTAGCTATTAACACCATAATTTTAATTTATGAATATTTTTCTTAAATACAAAGTCTGCTGGTTGCAAATGAACTCCCTTGAAGTCAGGAAAATATTAAGTTTGCTCATTTGACAAATCTCACTTACATGACACTAAGTATATTTACAGTTTGTGAGATTATGATTCTATTCAATTTTTAAGACTATAAATTTTGGTATCTTAGTTATTCTTTATTACTGGGCTGTTTTTGATATTGTGGTTTACATATTTTGAATATACCTGTTATCTAAGGCTAACATAAAAAATTCCCATTGAATTTTCTTAGCACTTCTGTTGAAAATCAACTGACTAAAAATGTGAAACTTAATTTATGGAGTCTTACTTTTATTCACTTAATGTATATGTTTATCCTTATGCCAGTACCACACTTTGTTGATTACTGTTGCCTTGTAGTAGACTTTGAAATGAGAACATGTGAATTCTTCAACTTTGCTCTTCCTTTTCAAAATTGTTCTGGCTACTCTTGGTCTCTTGTATTTTCATATGGATTTTAGAGTTGGCTTGTCAATTTCTGCTTAAAAGAAGCTAGTGTTTTGATCAAGATTGGGCTGAATCTGTAGGTAAATTCGAGTTGTATTGGCATCTGAATAATTTTAAATCTTCCAATTCATAAGTGTGGAATGCTTTTTCCTTTATTTAGGAACCCTTTATTTTTTTCCAACTGTGTTTTGTAGTTTTTGTATGCAGGTTTTGAACTTCTGTTAAGGTTATTTCTACTTGTTTCATTCTTTCAAATTGAATTATAAACAGAATTGCTTTCTCAATTTTATTTTTAGGTTGTTCATTTGTGGTGCAGATAAATATAATTGATTTTTGTATACTGATCTTGTATCAGCAACTTGGCTGAAGTTGTTTATTGGTCTATCTATCTATCTGTATATACACATTTAAAAGTGAATTCCTTAGAAGCTTCTATATACAAATTATATAATCTGTGAATAGATATAGTCTTACTCTTTCTTCCCAATTGTATACATATTATATCTTTTCTTTTTGGCTTAATAGTTATGACTAGAACCTCTTGTACAATGCTAAAGAGTTGTGATGAGAGCAGACATCGTTGTATTATTCTTGATTTGGGTGAAAACTTCAGCCTTTCATTGTAAAGCACAATGTTAACTGTGGATTTTTAAATAGATACTCTTTATCAGAATTAGGAAATTCCCTTTTATTTCTAATGTTTATCTTTTATCATGAATGATTATTGAATGTTTTTCAAATGTTATATTTTCACCTACTGAGATGATTGTATGGACTTTGTCCTTTATTCTATTAATGTTGATTATTATATTATATTTTTCTATTAATATTGATTTTTGGATATTAGACCAACCTTAAATTCCTAGGAGAAATCCCATTTTGTCATGGTGTAGAAGCCTTTTTATATATTTATATATTTTTGAATTTGAGAATCCTTTTCTTTCGTTTATGACCTCATAAGTGATGTTTTTCTGTAGTTTTCTTTCTTTTCTCTTCTTACTATGTCATTGTCTGTTTTTGTTATCAGGGTAAAATGCCTCATAGAATCAGTTGGAAAGTATTTTATTCATGTCTACTTCTTGGAGAAGTTTGTGAAGGATTGGCATTAACTCTTTAAATGTTTGGTACCATTTACCAGTGAAGCCACTGGTAAGCTTTTATTTTGAGAAGTTTTAACATGACGAATTCAATCTCTTTAATTGGTCTATTCAGATTTTCTATTTATTTTTGAGTCAATTTTTGCTGGTCATGTCTTCCTAGGAATTTGTCTATTGCATGTCAATCATCTAATTTATTGGCACACTGTTGTTCATAGTATTCCCATATATATCTCTATCTTTAAGGTTATTAGTGATATCCCTTCTTTTATTTCTGATTTTAGTAATTTAAGTTTTTTATGCTTTTCCTTGGTCACTCTAGGTAAAACTTTTGTTAATTTTGTTGATATTTTCTTTTCTTTTTTATTTTTAAGATGGAGTCTCAGTCTGTTGCCCAGGCTGGAGTGCAGTGGCACGATCTCAGATCACTGCAACCTCCGCCTCCCGGGTTCAAGTGATTCTTCTGCCTCAGCCTCCCAAGTAGCTGGGATTATTACAGGCACCCACCACCATGCCCAGCTAACTTTTGTATTTTTAGTAGAGACAGGGTTTCACCATGTTGGCCAGGTTGGTCTCGAACTCCTGACCTCAACTGATCCACCTGCCTTGGCCTCCCAAAGTGCTGGGATTATAGGTATGAGCCACTGCACCCATGCTGATATTAAAAAAAAAAAAAAAAAAGAAAACCAATTTTTGGGTTTGTTAATCTTCTCTCATATTTTCTGTTTTCTGTTTCATTTGTTTGCACTCTAATCTTTATTATTTCTTTTTGCTTATTTGTAGTTTGTTCTTTTTTAGTTCTTAAGGTGGATGTTTAAATTATTGATTTGAGGTGCTTATTGTACTTAATAAGGGTATATATATTTTTAATATATGTGTCTTGCAGCTATAACTTTTACTGTAAGCCCTGTATTAGCTGCATTCCATAAGTTTTGTTACGTTGTGTTTGTTTTCATTTATATAAAGGATTTTGTAATTTCTCTTATGATTTCTTCTTTGACCCCTTGGATATTCAAGAATGTGCAGTTTAATTTCTACATATTTGTGAATTTGCCAAAATTTCTTGCATTGCTGACTTCTAATTTATCCCAATTGTGGACAGATAACATTTTAAGCATGATCTAAATAATTTTAAATTTATTTAGATTTGTTTTATGGTCTAACATATGGTCTAGCCTGGAGAATGTTTCCATGTGTGCTTGAGAAAAACGACTATTCTGCTATTGTTAGGTGGATTCCTCTATAGATGTCTGTTAGACCTGTTTGGTTCACAGTGTTGTTAAAGTTCTGTTTCCTTTTTGATATTCAGCGTAGCTCCTCTGTCCAATATTGAAAATGAGGCATTAAGTAGGCTCCAACTATGATTGTTGAATTATCTCTTTCTCCCTTGCATTCTCTCAGTTTTTGCTTCATGTATTTTAGGGATTTATTAGGTGAATACATGTTAACACTTATTATCTGTTCCTAATATGAAATTCACAGAATTCTACAAAATTGTAGGTTTTATTGCTCATTAGGAAAGTAACTTGGCCTCCCTTTTCTCATCTTTAAAATGGTGAAAATAGTACCATGATGGGTATAATATGAGGAATAAAAATGCTTAGTAATTTAAGTTTTTTATCTTAAAAAACTCGATAAATGAGTTTTTTTTTTTTCTCTTGTCTTTCAGAGATTGTTTTCCCATTGAGATTGCATTGTACCAGATTTGGTATTCCTTAGGAGATGTGTTTACAATCTTTAATCATTGATAGTCTTCCTATTAGGTTGAACAGAAGAAATACTGCATTTAGCTCCTCAGCCAGACTGTGGGATAGTGGAGTAATACTGCCATAGAATCCTTGGAAGACAGACTCCCTTTGATGTCTGTTGGTCTTTTCTGCTTTAGAATATAGGACAGGGACTGTCTAGATTATCTGCCATGAGGCAGTTATCAGTTACTGATTACCTCTTGATGATATTATGTCAAAGATTTTATTATCTTTTTGCCTTGGCTGTGGCAAATATAAGGCACCAAAAATGGAAGAAAAAATAAACTTCAAACAGCTTGTTATTTTAAAATAACTGCTTATTAACAGGTTAATTTATATTAATTCAATTGAGTTATTTTTCTTAAAACAGGATTTATTTTTTATAGATGGGACATGATTCTCTAGATCCCTCAGAGGAGTAGGTGTTTCCTAGAAAGTCCGAATTGACAAGTTAATCTCTCCTGCATGACTTAAATATCTCTTATTCTAATTTAAGTTTTTAAAGCTTATAGTCTATCTTGCACTTGAAAAGTAGCTTCTACGTCTCCTTGCTCTAATCTTAGAGATAATTGTAATTGAGAATGCCAATGATGGTGAAATGGTATTAGCAGAATGTTATCGTAGATTTGCCTCTTTCCCTTCTTCACACATTGGTTACCTCTAAAGGGGATTGTACAGCAGGAGGAGATATGGTCACCTTGAATTGTGAGACTTGCTTCATAAAAAATGAATGGGAAGAAGCCAGGGAATCACTGATTGGCAAGGGTAGTAAGTGGAATTGTAGGAATTTTTTTTTTTTTTAATTTGAAGACTTTAAGTCTAAAACTTAGTAATTTTTCAGTAATTAATTTTCTACATTTTTTAAAAAATAGAAAAATAGTTTTCTTTGTGGAATTCTGTTCATATATCATGTCTAAAGACAGAAACCAATGGATTGATATTTATCTACAGTGACATATTCCATGCAGTTCCCTGGCATTTTCTTTCTTTTTGAGATTTTTAGTTCTATCTAGTAATTACTGATGGAAAAATAATGATTACATAAAAAATCTACAGGAATAGAAAAGAAGAAAAAGACCAGTACCCAAATCTTAAGAGCAGTTGAACTTAGATGAGCTCTGGATGATTTTACTTTACAGTTTCTACTTTTTTGTATTTTTAGGTATTCTTTGAAAAGTATGCTTTACTGAGTATTTGTAATTTAAAAAGTGAGTTTGCATCTTATCTAAATAAAGACCAAATGGATATATCAGGTACCCTGGTTAGCTTGTTCCTTCAACCTGTTTTTACCTGGTCAAACACCATGCCAATCATCTTAGGCATCATGGTATGTAACGCTTTCGAGCATAAAACAGATACTAGAATTCAGATATAGAACATTATTTTTGTCAATATTTATTTTTAAATAATCTCTAGAACAAAAGAAATTTTAAAACAAAAGGCTTAAAATGTATTAATACCTGCATGTTAATAATTTAATTTTTCCCGAGTGATTGCACAATGCTTAAATATAATTAAACAAAAAAGATGCAATAAAGTGTAATCCCCCAACATTATCCCATAATCTGATTTTAAGTAAATATTACACTTGTAAGTATTTTATGCTCTTTGTTTAATATAGTCACTACTATATGTACTTGCTTTTATGTTACATAGCTTTTAATATGTAACTTAATCTCTGAGATATTATTTAGTTGAGAGGACTCAGTTGATTAAACATAGATTTTCTTATTATAAAATCAGAAATAATAGTACTTGCTTGTAATAAGTGGAAAGGTTAACATTCATAAGCTTCATAATCTTTGAGCAGTTACATATATGCAAAATAATTACTGCAATTAATGTTAGATGATAGTCCTTGGTTTGAGGAAAAGTTTAGTTTGACATTTAGTAATTAAGCCTTATTGCATGATACTTCCTTGACTCAGCAAAGCCACATACAATATAAATTAAGTGTAGAGGACTTTGGTTTTTAAATGTTAAAAGTATAATTGGAACAGATAGGTACCTAAAATATGCTCTTATAATAGGAATTAAAGGCCATTTAGTAAGTCCACGTTCATTTCCTATTTGATTACTAAATATTTAAGAGTTTTTCAGTTATGGCCTGTCTCACAGAGGAAGTATGATTATCTAAATATGTGCTTTTTTTTTTGATAAAGGAATTGCTTGCTCAACTCAGTGCTTTCTGTAAAACATTGCAAAATTGTGTGCATCTGCTAGTTAAAACCATGACATATAGCAGGCTAAAATGGAACAGAATTTGATTGCAGACCTGAAGCTGATTTTCTTGGTTTTGCTACCAAAACCATATCTTGCTAGAGTACGTTCAAGATTTTTTGAACAGTCCATGAAAGGTGACAGGGATGTTAATCTCCACTTCAGCCCGGGCAACTTCACTTAAGTCCTTGGCATTCAGAATCAGGAGATAAGCAGGCTTTTGTCCTGCTCCTGGGCTCACCACCACGCTCAGAACTACACCTGTTTCTCAGAAGTAAATAAGGCAATATTGAGTTTTTAAAAGCCCAAGCTATAGATTAAATGTCATTGAAATAATATAGGAGGTATTACATTGACAAATACAGAAAGCCATATGACCTGAGTTCTTTTTCTGACTCTTGTACCACCTGGCATGAGACCACCTTTAAAGAGGTCTTTTAAACTCGTTATGTACCCTACCTACACTGTAAGCTCTAAGAAGGGAGTGTCATGTCTGTCTTGCTCACTGCTATATCTCTATATTCTATGACAATGACTACAGCATAGTAGGTACTCATTAAATACTTACTGAATAAATGGATCTGTTCTTATCTGTAACATAAAAATATAGCACCTGCTGTATATACTGTAAAAACTGATGATCAAATGAAAAGTGTGTATTAAAAGACTTTGAAAGTAGTAAGATATATCATATGTATGGTTTCTAAGATTGATCTGGAAGCTGACTTCCTTCAAACAAAATGAGAACAAATCTTTTACAGTTTTGACTGGATATATAAAATCATTTAGTGTGAAATGGCTCTACAATCCTTTATCTCGTTTCTCTGTAGTTTTCCATATTTTAATCCCACAGACTGTCATCTATCTCCCTGTCCCAGCTGAGAAGTAGTTAACTAACACTGATGATTTGTAGTTTGAGTTACTGTATTTGAGTTGCTGGTGTGGTTCTGGGTCTTTTTCAAGCCCTAGCTTACTGAAAGAACGGATGAAAGTGATTCACAGAGCTTTCTTCTCATTATCTTGTATCTGCTATAATACTTAGCTTCTCTTCTTAGAATTACTATTTTTTAGAAATATGTCTTCATCAGGAAAGGCAAAAAGCTAGAATTCATGTTGCCATTTTTTCTTCCTTCTCTCCCTCATCTAGAGCAGACAATGATGCTCCATCCTGACACCAAATGGTGCTTTGACATTTTTTTTCTACTGGTAATCAACAAGACCTGATCAAAAGGTGAAAATTCTTTTCAAATAAGTTTAATTATTCGTTACTGTTCTATTTATAGTATTAAGGATCGTTTTTTAGTATTATGGAATAATCAACCTTACTCCTTTCCTAATGAACTAACATAACAGAACTGCAGTAAGAAGAATATTCAGACACAACAATTGCTTTCATTACCATCATCTTCTTCCAAGGCATCTGGGTGAGAAACAAAGATGGGTTCTGATGGGTATGAATCAGGCTCTTGCCAAACCCAAGTTTCTTTAGTTTTGACATTCAGCTTACAGAGCTGTTTGTGAGAAAGAAAAAATCAATCAAGCAATCAGTCAATATGCTCTACTTGACTAGCATATATTCAAAGCACTGTTCAAATATTAGTAAGAAGGATTAATTACCCTATCTGGAACAAAGTGATTCAAGCCAAGTCCATACGCGTATGTGTAAGGTTTCCCACAATACTTCTGGTAATTGATTTGAGGAAACTCAAACGCTATGAAATAGAGCACATACATAGGAAAACTCTTAATCTCTTTGAAGGAAACATTTGTTCACTCCCGTGTGAGGTTTTCTCTGGATCATCTCACCTTGGCGAGGCCCTGAAAAGAGAACCTCAGGCTCCAGCCAGATCGTCTCGTCACTGCACAGAATTGCAGTGGCAGTTGTATTGGGGAGTGTGATTAAATTCTTGCCTGTGTCAGCCTAGGAGAGAAGATAACAGAAACCTCAGTGAGCAGGAAAGAATTCAAACAGCCAGAAACGCAGACTTCCTAAGTCTTGGCTCGTGAGTTCTTTTTTAGGTCAATGTGTAGGGAGGAACTGCAGGAAGCTATAGATGAAGGACCCTGGGATGTGACTGGGAAAGCTATCTGTGCCTGTGTCAGTCACTGGCTATGTATCACTGGGAAAGTCACATAACCTCTTAGGCCATTAATTTCTCTTTTGTAAAATGAGACTATCCTTGAAGAAAATTTAGGGCTCCAGATAAAGGCCTCTGAAAAACAAAAACACAAAAACCAAACAAAAATCTCAAAACCAATAATAATAATAGTTAATGTTTATCTGCAGAACAACAAAGACTTCAACTGCCTGAGGGATGAAAGAATGTATATCTCTTTCACGCTTAGAATATGTTTTGATTTTGCTTAAAAAAAAAATCCTTACAGTTATGTTGACAAAAAGAAAAAAAAAACCACTAGACCATATGTTTACTAAGATCTCTTGTCACACACACATGATTTTTCTGATTGTTTTATAAAAACAACGGACACTATGAGATTTTTCTAAGCACATATCTACTTATTAATAATCTCATCAAATACTTGACTAGATATTTTGTTCTAGACTCTATTCTTGGCATTCAGGATATTTTGGAGAGTGAAGTCCCTGTCCTCTTGAAGCCTACATTCTAGTTTAAGGAGATATACAATAAATGTAATTAATAAATTTTATAACATACCACAAATGTGGGGAGAAAAAATAGAATAGAGGAAAGAAGATCAGAAATGTGAAGGGTAAGTGGGTTAAAATTTGAATAGATGGTTAGGGTAGGTCTCTGAACAGGTGACAGTGGAGACAAGACTCTTAGAAGATGAGAAAATTAGCAATGCACATATCTGGGGAAGAACATTCAAGCTGAGAGAACAAATTGTGCGAAGGCCTGAGGGAGGAGGATGCTGAGTTTGTTTGAGGAGCATCAGAGAGTCCAGTGTGGATCTTATCGACTGGGCAAGGGGAGAGAATAAGAAAGGAAGGTGTAGAGGTCATGAGCCAGGCTATACAAAGCCTTGTAGGTCATTATGAGGACTTGATCTTTCTCTGTGAGTGAGTGATGGGAAGCCACTGGAGGGTTTCCAGCACAGGAGTGAGATGCTATGATTTATTTTTAGGGTAGACTTATTAGTAGGGAGGATCCAAGAGTGGAATCAGGGAAACCAGTTTGTCTTGTAGTAATCTAGTTGAAAGAAAACAATGGTTCACACTAGGCCAGTAGCATTGCAGTTAGTGAGAAGTGGAAGAAGGGGAGGACAGAGTCAAGAAGATTTCCTATTAAATAAGATATGGGATGAGGAAGAGGCATGAAAGTAAGAGAGGCATCAAGCATGACACCAAGGTGTTTGACCTGAACAAAGCAAGATTGATGTCACAACAAAGATAGGAACTACAGGTAGAGTAAACTTTTCATAGGGGAAGATGAGAAGTTCAGGTCTTGTCTTATTAGACTGAGATGTCTATTCGACATCCAAATGCAGATGTGGAGCTGGCACTAGCAGGTACGAACCTTGAGTTTAAGAAAAAGCTAAAAATGTAAATGCATAAGGCATGAATATTTAACAACGAGTGAGTGTAGAAATGGAAGATAGGAGAACCAAGGCCTTCCAACAAGATGAAGAATGAGAAGGTAGCTGGTTGGGGCAAAAATGTCAAGAGAAGGATTTTGTAAGAGCCTGATAAAACTGATCCATTGAAAAGGTTAGGAGAGTGGTGATCTAGGAAAGACGGGGAGAACTGGGAGAGTGATTTCCCTGAGAGGGTGAAGGAGGATGAAAGAGATCAACTCTGGATAGGAAGATGGATAACTCAGTGTATGAGTACAGCTGCTGGTGGGTGGGTAGACGTGGTGGCAAGTCTATGGTTCCTTTCTGACTTCTTTCATTTGTTTCAGACAAAAAGGAAACATAGTCATCAGCTGCATCTGAGTGTGGAGGCGGGAAGTGGGAGATGATAAAAGTTTAAAGAGAGAAGGGTGTGGAATATTTAACTAGCAAAGTGAGAGAGTAAGTGAAGCAGGGAAATGTAGCAGAAAGATTTGTGGTCATGCATCTAAAATTGGAGCAATTAACATGATTGTGCCTTGTCTGCACTTAGTTCAGCCTCAGAGGTATAAGTATGGAGGGGGTGGAGAGCTGAATTTAACTAGAGTTGTGGTTTTGACAAGTGACTTTGATAAAGTAAGAAAGAGGCAAGGGAAACGAAGGTCTACATGAGAAAGTGATTGTAATTGTTGACCGTAAAGCTTAAATTGAGTGAGGAGAGAAGATAAATCCTCAATGGAGTGAGAGAGAGAGTGAGAAAGTACTGTGTTCAATGGACTGGAAGTTCCTGGTGGAAATTGCAGTAGGGCAAGTGATGTTGAAAGATAAAAGGTCAGAGTGTGTCATGCTTGAAACTGAGATTATGGAAGGAGTATAGTCTTAAGTACTGGCAAAGTCGAGGGTATGAGGGATACACACACACACACACACACATACATCACTTGGCTATATAATTAGATAAAATGAGATGAAAACTTGGGGAATTTTAAGGGTGAATAGAGGGAACAATGATCTGAAAGCAGCAAAGAGGAGGGACACCTACCCCAACTCCAGGCTAAGTGGTAAAAGGGCTGTACCCTGTGCAGAGAAGAAACTGCTTCTCCTGGAAATTACTGTTGGGGAGACTGGTGTCTTTAGGGGAGAGAGCCAAATTTTGGTTTAAAAAAGAAGGTGAAGGGAACATTCTAAGAAGAGAAGACAGGAGATTTTTCTGGTGGTGGACTAAGAATTAAAAGTAAATAGTGGAAGATTTTCAGAATAGGGAAAGGATAGGAGGTGGGAGCCAACAGAGGAGAAGATTCTGCAAGATTTTGTGAAATAAGGGACTCGAGGTACTTAGTGATGATGCTGGGAAGTAGCGAGGGGTGTGCACATGTATGCGTACTTATGTACATGCATACAATAAGTACAAATGTCTATGTCTCTGTTTAATATATTATTTATATGGTTTCAAGTTGAATTTTTTTACTTTGTTCTAGTTTGCTTATTTTTCTTGTTAAATTAGATTTCCTGTTTGTTTGTTTGTTTCCTGAGATAGGGTCTTGTTCTCTTTTATTTGTTTGTTTATTGAGACAGGGTCTTGTTCTGTTCCCCAGGCTGGACTGCAATGGCATGCAGCTCACTGTAACTTTGAATTCCTGGACTCAAGCAATCCTCCTGCCTCAGCCTTCCAAGTAGCTGGGACATAAGTCCTTTCTATTTTTCTCTTCATTGCCAAACTTTTAAAAGTGTACATTCAGTAAATGCTTCCAGATACTCAACTGCTTACCTTAAGAGCCCTGAAACCTGACTTCTGTCTCTCTCACTCTATTCCCTTAGAGATCACCAAACCTAATGCTTCATTCTTAGTCTTCAGCCTTTTCAACTTGTCTGTAGCAGTGAGCACCGTATAACCCTCACCTGCCCTCACCTTTGTGACATTACTCTCTCTTAGTGGGAGCTAGGACTTTCTGGTGGCTCTTGTTTCTCTTTCTGGCTTCTCTTATTTCTACCATTTTCTACACGTGGGTATTTTCTGGAGCTACCGTGCTTGGCTATCTTCTCTCTCAGTATTCTCTGGCTTTCAAATTCCTTATTTTTTAAATAAGCAAATTTTAAATGCTTCTTTTCAAAAACCTATTCTAAAGTATGATTTCCCCCCCGCTAGCAGTCTCATCTCTCTATTCTTATATATTTTATTATCATTTCAATACCAATAATTATAGGCTTTTCTTTTGTTTAAAAACCTTCACTGTCTCTCCGTTACCAGTTCAATAAAGTGCAAATTTCTTAGCCAGGCCTTAAAGCCTTCTAAGATTACAAGGTACTTTTATAACTTTTTATCCCATTTAGTCTACCACTTTTGCCTATGTTCCAACCAATTATAATAGCCAATTCTCTCTGCGTATCTCCCTCTCCACTTCTCTGTCTGTCCTCAAACCGTTCTTTCTGTCTTCAATCGTTTTGCCTCTATCCCGTCTCCACCTGCTGTATTACTGCCCATTGGAAATAACTATGTTCCATGAATCTCCCCTGCACTATCATCTGACTAACTATTAATACATCAATTTATCCCTCCTGAGAGTACTACTCCTGTGCTGACATGCATGGCTATTCCCGATTCGCCTTCTTTCTCTCTGATACACTAGATAATGGGCTCCACGAGAACCAGAAGTGTATTCTTTTATGTATCCACTGAAACAGAGTGTGATGCCTGTTGTAGTGGCTACTCAATACCTATTAGAAGAAAGAGGAGACAGATTAAATGATGTTAGACTTTGTTATCATTATTGCAGTTCCCTATTTTGTAATTGGGTAATATTTCTTCAGGCAATGATAACCATACAGTTAGAAAAATCCTTCCTTTTTCTTTAATTTGAAATGTGAATATTTAAGTTAAGTGATCCTCTTTTATTTCCTTAATTTAAAGATGATTGTGATTTTTACATTACTAACAAAATAAGAGTTTACTGAAAAACTGACTCATCCATTTGGCGAGTATTTTGGGGACACTCAACTACATGTCAGTGATATGCTTCCTAAGGGGAAAGCAAAAATCCTTAAGGTACCCAGACTGATCTCTCTCCATGATCTTTCTTTGGCGCGCCAGATCCATGTATAGCAGCTGCCTATGGAATGCTTTGCTAAGATGGCTAGTGGGTACTTTCAAATTAACATCTGTAAAGCAAAATGTACTCTTTTTTCTACAAGCTAGCTCCTCTTACTTCTATTTTTTTATTTGAGATGGAGTTTCGCTTTTGTTGCCCAGGCTGGAGTGCAATGGCATAATATCGGCTCACCACAACCTCTGCCTCCTGGGTTCAAGTGATTCTCTTGCCTCAGCCTCCTGAGTAGCTGGGATTACACACATGCGCCACCATGACCAGCTAATTTTGTACTTTTAGTAAAGACGAGGTTTCTCCATGTTGATAAGACTGGTCTTGTACTCCCAACCTCAGGTGATCCACCCACCTCGGCCTCCCGAAGTGCTGGGATTACAGGCGTGAGCCACCGCGCCTGGCCCGGCTCCTCTTACTTCTGTGTTTTCAGTTCAATGAATTATATCATCATTCACTCAACTGCTCAGGGTGGAAATCTTGAAGGCATCCTGAACTCCTTCCTCTCTCTTACCCCTCACATGTAATTAGACACCAATTGCTGTTGATTTTGCTGCCTAAATATTTCTCAGCTTTGCATCTTCATCTCTCAGTCACCATTTTCTTAACTCAGATACTTATTCCCTTTTATTTGCCTCATTGCATTAATCCTGTAACAGGGCTTCTAGCCTCTACTCTAGACTCCTCACTTTCCAGTCTGTCGTCCATGATGCTGCCAGAGTAAACTTTCTGAATCAGAGATCTAATCATGTCCTAAAATACACTTAAAATACACACTTAAAATATTTAAATGGCTCCCTTTATTTATACAACACTCAAAGGCTTATGTAGCCCATTGTAATATTGCTCCAACCTATCTTTCCAGTCTCTCTGCCCGATACCCATCTCCCCTACACCCCTAAATAAACCAACCTCAGCAACTACTTTATATTTATAGATGAAATCTTGCATTTTTAACTCCTTCTTGCCTTTATAGAAGCCCTTTTGCCTGTCTGTAACACTCAACCTCATCCTCTCTCTTTCTCATTCTTCACAGAGCTTACAAACTTGCTTAAGAGCAGTGGTGTTTGGTTCTAAATTGAGCTTATTTTCTACTACACCATACCTAAGCCTTTGGTACGAAGTTTTACATTCCATGTAGCTGTTTCAATAACCTCTTTTGTGCAACCAGGGAGGAAATAGATATAAAAGAAAGCATATATTCACATATCTATATGTTAGAATTATATTTTATTGATTTTGACTGGTATTTCCATCACACTACAAATTCTAGATGTTACTCTGGTTATTCTAAAAAGATAGTCTCTAAATACAGGGAAGAAAAAAGTAGAAATAAAGAGATGACTGTCTATTGTTAGTAATGATTTTTAACCTCTAGCATTATTTTTCAGAAGATTTATAGAAAACCAAAATAATGAACTGATTTCCCTACAAGGGTACTTTTTGATGCTTCATCACAAAATTATTTAAAGTATTTATATTATTGATGAAGTATCATAGGAATCAGTGGATCTGCACTATTCACCGAGGAAGTATATTTTAAAGACAATTTTGTAGATACAAGAACAGCAGATTTAGAATCAAAAAACCTGGTTCTTATCCTGGCTCTGCTGTAGTTGCTTTTGCTAAGTCACGTTACTCTTCGGAGCTTTAGTTTCATTTGTAAAATGAAGGAAGTTTAATTAGTTTATTTTTAAAGCTCCTTCTAGCTCTCAAATTTCAAGACTTTATGTATAAACATGAGGCAGGAGGACAATTCCTGAGAGAGATGAAACATTCTGGTTAAATCTGAAATCTGTGGAGAAGCAGGTTACCTTGTCAATATTCAAAGGAAGTACATATCTCCTAACTTCAGGTTGGGGAGCCTTTCTGGCATTTTTTTTCACCTCTTCCCAGTTCTCACGTAAATTGGCTAAATATAAGTAATTATAAACAAACTCAAATCTGCAAAAATAAAAAGTCAGACATGAGCACAGGCAATTACAAATAATTTTAGAGAGATGATTCATGCCTTTTTAAGCACAAGTGCCTGCCTGTTCTTTATTCTACAACCCAGAAACTGCTATTGAGCCAGGTGTATTAGATCATTTCCTCCTGCCCACACTGGATGAAAATAAAGAAACCGGCTTAATGGATTTGTTTAAGTAACAGCAGCTTTGAGATTCTTTCTGTTCTGCTTTCCTGTCACCATTCTGTTTGTGTCTTTAGGGACTGTTGTCTTTTTAGTGACTTGGCTAGTCTGAAAAACGCAGGACTTTTTCTCCCTTCTCAGAGAGGATGGGGCTCAAGTTTCCCCAGTGATTTTGTCAAATTTAAGTTCACATCTCAGGTCACAGAATCTTTTGTTTTCAGGTGGGATTCGTGGACCCAATTAGTTTTCAATCATTAACCATAGTTTTGATGTTCAGATTACCTAAACTCCCTGCTACTTTCTCAATTACATTTTTGACTCTCGCATACCTCTTGCTATTTTAGATGTGATTCAGATTGAGAGCAGTGTCTCTGTAAAAGCCCTTAATTTCCAGGAACAATGGGAGATGTCGCATTTATCCAGTGTCCTTTCTTACCCTTTCCAGCAGCAGAGATCCACAATCAGAAACCCATTGTCTTCATAGGTGTTGATGTGATGGAAGAGGTTGAAAGGAGAAGTCCTGTATTTATTATTGAGGTATTTTTTCCTTTTTTTGTCAGCAATATGAAGCCAAACCTTGAAAAATGAGGAAAATATTTTGATGCATTTAAAAAGGAAAAAAAGTGTACATTATTAAACACACCTTCTTCAGAATCACGAACTCAACAAATATATCTAAGACTTACCCCCATGGTTTCATTGGACTCAAAACAATCCATGTAGTTGGCTCCCCAAAGACTCCATGAAGAAAGGAACTTGAACAGGTTAATTTTGACTGGTGTCTCCACAAAAACGATATAGTTGGGAGTCAGACCAAAACTGTTCAGAAACACAAACGGGCTTGTGAATGAAAGGGCTGATTCTCAAGTCACAAACAAATTTGTATACATGTGGTATGCTCAGTTACAAGAATCAACAGTGCCTACATGAAATTAATTATGTTTAAATTTAGTTTTCTGAAAAAAAATTGTGATCAGGATTGATATCAAAGGTAGGCAAAGCAAATCTTTAAACTTGAGTTTTCCTGAAGATTCATAGCAGGCCTTCAAGTTACCTATGAACGTAAGATGGCTTGAATCGGTCACTGCAGGGGAATTGTACAACGATCTCTGACTTGCTTATTGGATCTTCCTTGTCTGAAATAAAGTGGTTTTAAAAGGCTTTGGAACAGCCTCTTATTTTTTTTTTAATACAAAGCATTTAGAACAGCTTATACAGGCAAAGAAACACATTTTGATTGTTTTAGAGAGGTTATTTTCATTTTCTCCATCATTTGCACTTCTTAGTGAAATTTCATGTGAAGCTGCAAAATCACCTAGGAAAATCCAAATAGCAGCAGATTTGGAAACGTGTGTTCAAATAGGGTGTGGCAAGCGGAGTATAGTGGTGTCACATCTTGCAATAGCTGGAGGTGAGTTTTAAGTCAGGGGAGTAGGGAAAAAACCTCAGAATGGGCAAAATGCCTTTTGCAACATCTTAAGATGCCCAAAGGATATAGTTTAGATGGGTTTGTGTCAATAGCCCTATGCGGTAATTCTTAACACACATTAAAATTTACTCACTAGTAAGTGAATGTCCTCAAACTTTAGTGCGCATCAGAATCACATAAAGAGCTTCTTAAAATACTATTGCAGGCTCCACTCCCCAAATTTCTCATTCAGTCTGCCCTGGACAGGGCTCAAAATTTCTATTTCTAACGGTTTCCTAGGTGATGGTCTTGGTCCGAGAACTACACTTTGAGAACTGTACTAAATAATACTAAACAAAAATCTGTATACATTCAAATAATTCCATCATCAAGGTGGTGAACAATGAACCTGGCAATAAATGGAAAATGAATGGAGAATTCTAGGGTACACTCCTTTTTGCTGTAGTTTTTTTTTCTATAGTATTTATATGAGTTAATAGATTTGTTTGTAGTTTTGGGAAGTAAGCACAACGTACTTAGTACACTGTCATACGTGTATGTATGCTATTATTCACACATACATGCTTATTTAATTTAGTTTTGCCTAGCACATGGATAAGTGCTCAATAAATGTTTGCTAAGTTTGAATCCAAATTGTATATGATCAAATCCATATATATATTGTGTGTGTGTGTATATATATACATATATATATATATGCACACTACATTTTTAAATTCTAGAAGAGAACTTGGACACTTACTTTCTATATTTTCAAGTTGTCATCCTTTGATATGATGCCCTTGGGCATTAGGACCCTTATAGGGTAGGAGTGAGGGCAACACTTCTGAAATCTGAGAGTAATTTAAGTATGCACAAAATGCTATTCTGATATTCTGATCTTTCTCACAATACAGTAAGTTTCTCACAATACAGATACTTGTTTTCAGAAG
The DNA here is from genome assembly GCF_000951035.1 of Colobus angolensis palliatus. Taxonomy (NCBI): domain Eukaryota; kingdom Metazoa; phylum Chordata; class Mammalia; order Primates; family Cercopithecidae; genus Colobus; species Colobus angolensis. The sequence goes on from NW_012114688.1 coordinate 2,982,097, forward strand.
AGGACAGATTGGTAAACTCACCTGCTTGCAGTGGTGGGATCTTTACAATGTTGTAGGCAATTGAAAAATTTTTTCCAAAGCAATTACCAATGTTGTAAACGGTTCCATCATTTTCAATGTGGGGGTGAGCAGTGGCTCCATTGACGGAGACATAGTTGCAAAGATCAACCTACGGAAGTAAAGTGAATGTCCTCCCATTGAGAGAAGGAAGATACATTATACCTTTGTCCCTGGGTCTGAGGTCATCACTACCCCTTGAACTCTCACCCTAAGTGCACTTTCTCTTTCTTCTCATCACTCTGGATTCTGCCCTCTTTCACCTTGAGTTCCCACCTTCATGAGAACACACTGCCCCTCATGTGTCTGCATCTGGAGTTACCTGTGACATCTCTTTATCTGATGTATACTATACAAGGCTCTGGTCAGTTACTTTTATTATATGCAGATTGACCTCAAGCCATAAGTTTGAGTCCTCAGACTTTTTTATACTCTTATTATTGTATTAGATTTAATTGTATAAAATTGCTCATATCCAAAAATTGTTGCTTTCAAAAAATGGCAATTTTTTATGATACTGTGTAAATATCAATGATGTGTCTTGCACGTGGTACTATATGAGTTTGGAACTGAAAGGGACTTCAAGCTTCATCTAGTATAGAAAGTCTTAATTTAAATAGACTTTAGGAGAACCATGGATCTCTTTTAATTAAATATAAACATTTCAGGCAAAAACATTCAGCATTTAATTCAATTTTATGTCTCATAAGTTTAGAACTGCAAATGTAACACAAATCTCTGTTTGAAGAAGGATAAACTGAGGTCCCAGAGAGATCAAGTGTCTTGTTTAAGGATAAAGAGCTAGATAAATCAGCACTAGATTTCTACCTGGGACCTACTTGGTAAAGATTTATTGAATGAATAATTAATGGAATATATATTTATAAATTCTTTCCAATTAATTAGGGGGATTTTTTTTAAAGCATAGAACATTTTAGCACACTTGTTTAAATAATAAGCAAGATACTCATTTATTCAATCAATTATTTATCAAATGCTCTGGGCTTTCACTATGTGCCAGGTACTGTACTGTACCAGGGCCCAGGAAAGAGAAGATCTTTGCTTTCAAGAACTTCATTCTAGACCCGTGCTGTTCTATTAATATAGTGACCACTAATTTTTAGATAGAACTTCAAATTCAGCTCCTCAGTCACATTAGCTACATTTCAAGTGCTTAATAACACCAGGATAGCACAGTTATAGAGCATTTCCATTATTGCAGAAAGTTCTATTGGCAGCACTGCATTAGACCAATAAGCTGGCATAAAGCACTGCGAGTGTGCAATTGCGTCATAGAGAAGCGCCATCTAGTCCAGACTGAGGGATTAGGCAGTTTTCCTGAGAAACATGACTCCAACTAATGTTTGAAAGGTGAGTAGAGTTAGCCAAGTGGAGCAGGCTGACAGTGTGTTCCAGGGAGTGGGAATCCTAATGTAAATGCCTACTGTAAATGCATAGACTTGTGAAATAATGTGTGCTGTTTGGCAATTACTAGTCATTTAACCTGGCTACCATGAAGAGCATGCATAGAGGAGGGGGAATAAGAGTGGGACAGCCACAAAGACCTTCACTTGGACTTTATTTGGGAAGTTATGGATTCCCTAGGTGGAGTATCACTTCCTAATATTGCTGAAATTTTGTTCTATGCTATTTCATTCAAGATATAGCTTTACTTCTCATAAGAAGTGTCTATAAGAGGGGGCAAATTAGTGCAACATACTTGCCTAGAACCATAAATAGCATTATTTTCAGTATCAGTAGCTATAATTTCTCGAGCACCCAGTATTTACCAGGTTCATGCTAGCTTATAAAAGCTATGAAAGACAGGGACCATGTTATCCTACTCATTGATCTATCCCTTTCATCTAGCATAAATTCTGAATATGGAAAGCACTCAATAAATATTTATGTCATGAATGAATGAATGAATATATTAGGCATTTTATATGGGTTTTCTCCAATCCATGTAAGTGTTTAAAAATTTATAGATGAAGAAACGATGTTTGTCCTATGTCAAATAGCTAGTCATTGTTGACAACGCTAGGATTTGAAACTTAATCTGGCTCTCATGTTCTTTTCACCAAATTGCACCAATTGCAGGAAAGCATCATAGACAGAGGCAATCAGTGCAGTCCATTTGGAGCTTAGAATGGTCATTCTGTGTGTTCTCATCAAGTCAGAATCAAACATTCACAGCATGAATGTTCCAAATTCTAAATTCCCGAACATCACCTAGCACTGTGTCCTACCTGCTTAATTGTCTCCAAGGTCTCTGGATTAATCTTTGTAATAAAGTTGGTCTCTGTGCAAGCGTAGTAATCTTCCCCCACTGGGTAGACATTAACAAGGGCATTGTCGGTAACCTCCACTCCTCGAAAGTAAGAAAAAAACCTGTAGAAGCAAATGAATTTTTCAGTCCAGTAATTTTCAAACCATGAGAGAAAAAGGGCTAATGTAAAATGGCTTGAGTAACATTCAGTTTGGGTTCAGTAACCTGGAAAATATATTCTTGCAGGGATCTGGGAAAGCACAGGTGCCAAATTCTGTTATGACGATCCTTTTCTCAGTCATTGCCCGTACGTAAGCATCAGTGCGGATGAACCTGAAGGACATTGAAACATAAGGAAGGGTATAGACAGGAGCAATCCGTACAGCCCATGCAGAGCTTAGAATGGCCATTCTATGTGTCCTCATCAAGTCACAATCATAAATGCACAACATGAAGAATAAAGGGTTTTATTAGCTCACTTTCTTGGGGTGACCAAACAGGGCAGACACAATGTCCCACGCGTTTACATTTCTGTCTTCTAAACCTCACATATGAGGAAATTGAGGTTCAGAGGAGTTAAGTGGTTGGCATATGTAGCCAAGCTGGTTTAGAATCCTAGAGGGTCAGTGCTGGACAGCATGAACTTTCTGTATCACACCATGCAGCCCTGAGGGAAGTTCACATAGGACCCCCACCCCCGTCACCTACAACCTGTCAACCTAAACTTACTGGGGAAATTCCAGACATGGTGTGCTGAATTATACTCTTCTCAATCTCTCTGTCTCTTTTACGTTTTTCTTCAATGTTAACATTCATTTTGTTTTAAAAATTAAGTGTTCTTGAATTCTATCTCTTGCCCAGACAGGTCTTAGAGTAGATAGCATACCTTGTCCAGGATTTCTCATGTGGACAGCCAGTTAAAATCTGATTTTGTACTTTTATTTATTTATTTGAGACAGAGTCTTACTCTGTCACCCAGGCTGGAGTGCTGTGGTGCAATCTCTGCTCACTGCAACCTCTGCCTCCTGGATTCAAGCTATTCTCTTGCCTCAGCCTCCCAGGTAACTGGGACTACAGGCATACATCATCACGCCTGGCTGATTTTTCTGTATTTGTAGTAGAGACAGGGTTTCACCATGCTAACCAGGCTGGTCTTGAACTCCTGACCTCAAGTGATCCAGCCGCCTTGGCCTTCCAAAGTGCTGGGATTACAGATGTGAGCCAACACGCCCAGTCACACTTTTATGAAGAAGAAAGAGTGCCCTGGTCTGTCGAAAGTATATGAAGCTTTATCTGAACTCCACACTAAGCTCTCCTGGCTACATTTCTGCTTGACATCATCTGTTTCTCTTCTATTATCACGCAACTTGTCCTGCTTCAAGTCCCCTTTCACTGTTTCTTTTCAGGTCTTGTCAAAATGCCTGAAATCTGTGATCAACAAAGCCACTAATAGGCTTGAACATGAAAGCAGAAGACAAAGTATTTGTTAATACTTCGTTAACAGGGGTTTCCCAGAATGACGATTTAGGGCTTCAATAATCTCTTGTTTTCAGAAAACTTCTCTTTCTGGTATCATTGTGACATGCTTTGTCCTTCACTACTTCGTGGCAGCCTCCCACCCCCTTACCGGTGGCCTTTCCAATTTTATAAAAAGAAAAAGGAATCAAGACGGCCAGTGGTTTAATAATAATAACAAGCATCACAATAGCTATTATTATGAAGTGCTTTGTGTGTGCTAGACACTGTGCTCTCATTTAATGCTTGTAATGAACGTATGAGGTAGATTCTATTATTTCTCCCATTTTACTAATTATAAAACCAAGAATTGTAGGTCAACATCTTGCCAAAGGTTACCCCAGGCAAGTCATGTCTGTTGAATACAGAGTTTAAAGCCATGCATGTTGGACCCCAAAGCCCTAGGCTTTAGCTTCTCCTTTATTCCATGATAGTGTTCCCTCGTGTCCATGCAGACACACTGGCCCAGGTACATTCTGAGAAGAAAGTGCGTATATAGGTTGCCTCCTGGGTCCAGAGGTTAAAACTCACATGGGAGGAGGAGCTGAACTAGGCCCTACTTAGGGGAGGAGGAGGGGCATGGAGTGCTGCTTTACCTTCTGTGGTATGTGACGTGTCCTTCTTTAAAGTCAAACTTGTGCAGGAGGGCTTGTCCATCAAACAGGTGGTAAAATGGCTCAGATCCAACTTCAAAGAGTCCTGGCCCACATCGAAGGAGACTGCCGGTGAGCCACAGGGGGATCCTGCCTGTGATGAGGGGAGACAGAACGTTGTTTCTTATCCCTGCCTTGGGCTGGGCTTGTCCTTGGTAAGGCAGAGTATATCAGCAGCCTGATTGGGCAGCTTCTTCCTCGTAGAGCTGGCAGTGATTTTCATTCCCAGCCCTCGCGCTGGACAGCACTGAGAAAACGTCTGCTGACTTGACTCTCCTTCACTAGAAAATGTCTACTGACTTGACTCTCCTTCACTAGGAGACCACACCGTGGGAAATGTGGCGACACCCCAGAGTGTGGGTAAAGGGTTGGAAAGAGTGAGGGAGAAGCATCTTGAGAGGACAGGGACTCTCCACCTAGATTTCCCCAAATACCAATCCATTTGCCTTTTGCCATCTCATTTTTAAGAAAATTTTCAAATTTCTTGATATATTTTAGTAGAGTGAGGAGTAGAAGGATGCATTAAGAACGGGAATAAATATATTTTAAAAAGATGTGGGGGGAGGGGGGAGGGATTGCATTGGGGAGTTATACATGATATAAATGATGAATTGATGGGTGCTGACGAGTTGATGGGTGCAGCACACCAACATGGCACAAGTATACATATGTAACAAACCTGCACGTTATGCACATGTACCCTAGAACTTAAAGTATAATAACAACAACAACAAAAAAAAGATGTGTCTATAGAAAAAAAACTTTTAAAATGAATAAACAGGAATCCTGGCTCTTTAAAATCTAGAGCTATATCCCTCTGTGAGTGTGAGCTATTGCCTGGATGAAAGTCAATCTGCTGTAGCAGGAAGTCCACAGGGTTGGATGTCAGGGACCTGACTTCTGGTTTAGGATCAGCTCACATGTCATCTCTGGACCTCAGTGTCCTCATCTGCAAAATGTGGGGTACCCAAGAGAGTCCTTAAGGCCTCTCAGCTTTCACAGTTAGGTTTGTCCCTAAAAACCCAGCTAGATTTATCCTTTGAGAAGGGCAGTGCTTGACAGTGTTTCCTTGTTTCTTGCCAGTGAATTTTTTCAAGCAACTGGATTATTTCCTATAGCTAATAATGGTACTGATAGTAATAATTACTGTCTATTGATCACTTTGTGTTGGATATTGCGTGAATCATTCTATTTATATTACTCCACTTAATTTTCACAAAATCCTCATGAGGTAAATTTTGGGCTTTTGTAGATAAGGGAATTGAGGCTCAGAATGTTGAAGTAACTTAGAGGATTCACAGACAGTGAAATGATAGAGCTAGATTAGCATCTACATCTGCCTCCCAGCAGAACCAACATTCCTCTAATAAAATGGGCATGAAACCCACCACCCTTTCACATTCCCAGGTGCTTATCACTGGACCTTCATTTATTCAGACACCTATGGAACAGACATTTATAGGACATTTACTATGTGCCAGGCACTGAACTAGGCACTGACAGTTTGAAGATGACAAAGGTGTAATCCTCATCCTTACGGAATTCCAATTAGGTAGCGTTTTTCTACATTAGAGAAATAAAGTAAAGGCAAACGAAAGAAAATTGGTTCTTGCTATAAAAAGTCCAAACCACCTGATCTCTCTCCCTGTGACCCACTGGGGGAGTCTGCATTGAGACATGCCAAGGAATAGGAAGCCAGAGAAGAGAGACTTTGACATAAAAGAGGATGGTTTCAAGACAGGCGAGACCAACCTGTTACATGAGCTGTGAGCGGTGAGGACAGTTCCTCCACAGTTTCAAACAGTTTCTTGTAACCACCAGCAGGATGCTCGACCCTGAAATAGTGGAAGAATAAGGGAGAAGCCCATGTTGACGCTCAAAGTCCACAGAGATAGAGGCAGAGCTGCGGGAGACAAGGCACTCTAGGGCTGGCTCAAAGCCTGTTCTCTCCTGCCAGTCTAGTTTCAGCGGTTGGTCGAGGGGACGGAGAGGCGGGAGCCGGGGAAGGGCGGATGGGGGAGGGAGGAGCACATGAGGCTGGGGGTGGCGAAGACTACTCAGGTATGGAAGGGGGTCCCAGATCACTGCTCTGATGTCAAGAGAAATGACCTCTCTTTTAATGTCAATGGTCACAGTGAACTTAATCCTGTCCTCTGCAGTTTTTTCTTACTTCGGAAGACAAATCAATCAATCCTACTGCCATCACTTCACTTCCTAAGATTTGTTACTAAACAGAGTCCTTTCCACAGTATTCTCCCGCCCTATCAACATGCTCAGCTCACTGCATCATTGATTTTCTAGCCTCAAGAGAGACTCATTTATCTCCTTCCTAGGGGTTGGGAGATGACAGCTTTTCGGGTCAGGTACCTCATCCTTCATTATTCACTCATATTATACCATAATTTTTTCCCCGTCATCTCATTTCTCTACCAATCCCCAAGACCTACAGTACTTTTTTCGTCATAGTCAGACCAGGAGATTCAGGTTCTTTATTTTTGCTTGTTTTCTACCTCCTCTGTTCAGTTTCATTTTATAACTTAAAAGAGTGGAATCTCTGACCAGACTCAATTATAATAATTACCTTTTACTCAACAATTACTATGTCCTACCTACCACAAAAAGAACTTTGCATGGTATTAGCTCTTTTAAATCTCACAGTAACATAATGGAGTAAAAGCTATTATGACATCTTTCTATATATGGGAAAAGCTAGACTTAAAAAGTTAGGTAATTTGTCCAAAGTCACATGCTAGGAAATGACTGGACAAGAAGTGGAGCCCGAGTCTGTCTGAAATCCCCATACTCAAGACTGCTTCCAAACCCTGGGCTAAGTCACACAAATCCCCCATAATTTGAACCTGAATTCTAGAGAGTTGCTTTAATACCTAAGCAGGAAAAAATGCCCCCACCAAACTTTAAGGGTCTTTCCTAAACAGGTCATTAATCAATGCCTTCTCTTCAGGAGCTCTTGAAATAGCACATTTATCATGAATCCACTAAGGTGTTTTTAAAAAGGCTCCCAGAAATACTTACTGGATAGACATTTTCTTCCAGTTCAGGATCCAGAGTTCTGGCACCAACTGCAGAGTGAAGAAGTAAGTTCCCAGCCAGGGGCCTTTTTATGCCTTCTAAATCCCCTAAAAGGAGCTATGGCTTTGGGAGCCCTTTCCCACCCCTTCAGCTGAGGGAGGGGGAACAGAAGTTGCTTTCAGCTCTCAGATCCTCCTGATGCTTGAGCTTTATTTGGGCTTGCTGTTCCCATAACAGTTATTTGGCTGTTTTCCAGAGACCTCAATCCTTCCCAAGGAGAATGAGAGCAGATTAGAAAGAAAGGACCCGGGTGGGAGTGGCCAGCGTCAGGCCTGAGCTGATCCCAGTCACCCCACTGGACCTTGGCACCATTCTCTGGGGCCCACCTCCCTGTAATGCCTCTGTGCCTTCATTCTCACCCTCATTCATTCACTCACTTATGTTTAAAAATATCTATAAACATACTATCTATGAACCAGACAGAGATGGGTATTGTCCCTGTCCCTGTCTTCACAGACCTTATAACTCTGTAAGAGTTACAGGAAACAAACTATTCAACAACTTTTGATTAGTGCTGAGATTGGAGAAGTATAGAATGTTATGGAAGCACATTGTTCACCTCTAACCCTCTCTGGCCACCTTATTGATAGCATTCAGTACCAATATTCTTCCAACCAGGTTGAGGACTTTTGATTTGCTGAGAATGAAATTCTGCATATCTTTGCTTGTCACTAATGCCTGTCTGTTCTCTGCCTGACCTTACTGTCCATTGGTATATATTTGGCACTCAGAGAGTATACAGCACTAATTCATTCATATCTCCACACTCTTTCATTAAGTCTCAGTTGTTTGCCAGCACAGACATGGTACTGCCCAAAGAAGTCCTTGGAAAACAGGCAAGATATATACTATGCCAGCTGACAACCTTAACTTTTTTTTGAGAAACTCATTAACAATTTTAAATTCAGTTAGTAGTTATGGCTACTTACCCTAGGGGTCTTCTTCAACAAAACTATAACAATTAATCCAAGTGCTTCCCAAGATATACAACAATACTTCATTTCCTTACAGTGAGGGCATAGGCATGTGATGGGCTCCACCCATTAGGGACAGTGGTAGAAGTCCTAGTGGTAGCACCTGGGGATCAGCTTCCATAATATCTCTGCCCACCCAGGGCAATCGTAGTGTCTCCATTCCACAGTGGAGCCTGGAAAATTGTTACTGGCTGGGTAGCCTCCAAGCTCCATCCTTTAGCCATCCCAGAGATTCTGTTACTTCCTAAATATTTAAAATGTTTGCATTCTACTTTATTAGAGTTAGTTCCATTATTTGCAGCTAAGAACCCTATGCCTATAAAATGATGGTAGTATTTTATACTACCATCATTTTTTGGGGGGTATAATCACTTTTGTTGAATCTTGGAGAGCTAGAAGGGGAGATTAATATCTATCTTTGCACGTTAAAAGACCTATTTCCAAAATACTTCAAATAAGAAATTCTCCCCAAAGTACAAGGATAATCCAAATCTTCTTAAACCAGCAATAGAAAAATAAATTTTTGTTTATAATTAAAGCAAATACTTCTGTGTCATAAACACAATATTAAACTTCAATAAATACACCGCTAATTTGGAGTGAGCGTTTATTTGCACAATACCATATATACACTTTTTTGCTATGAGAATGCTTTATTAGGCAAAACCACATACTATGCAAGTGCTTTAAAATGCAACAGGAGGAGATGTGAAGACACAAAGAACAGGGGCATAGTGACACATGGATATTAGAACACACCATGTAAACAATCCACACTGCTTCCACCCTTTACCCAGAAAAGGAAGGATCTAGGCCACCTCCTCCTTGTCACTGTAGAATGCTGTGGTACCACCCAGGAAGAACATTGATACTAGCATTAGGAAGCTCCAGGAGAAAAAGGAAGTATCTAAGCTGAGACAGGATAAATATATAAAAGTTAACCAGTCAAAGAGCAGGTAGAAGAGTGTTCAGGCACAGCTTGTAGAATTTACAAAAGTCTAGAGGCTAACGTAAGGTGGGAAAATAGCTAGAGATGAAACTGGACTAGAGATAATCATAGGCCAGATTGTGTAGAACATCATAAACCATGTACAGAAATCCAGACCCTTGTCATGAGAAGGGGGGAATCAATGAAATATTTTATTCAGAGGAGTGACATGATCTGATTTGCATTTTAGTAAGACCACTTAGACTGCATTGTGGATAATATACTGGAATGGGAGATTTGGGCAAGACACTTTAAAGGGAGGCACAGATCAAACAAGTGGAGATAGCTGTTATAAGCAGGTGCACTGAGGTATGAATAGGAAGAGTCAAACTCAAGAGATACTTCAGAGGAGGCCTAATCTAACTCTGGGACTGGTAAATGTGTTGGGGAAATAAAAGGCATAAAAAAGGATTACCAGTAGGTTTCCAGTTTCTGGTACAATTCATTGAGATAATGCACACCGTGTGTGTGTGTGTGTGTGTGTGTGTGTGTGTGATGTTTCAGGGATACAGAGAAAATGAATTATGATTGTGATTTGAACTTATCTATTAAAGGAGAAAATCCTCAGGGCCTATAATCATTTGAGAGCCTAGTAGGGAGGCTGAATGAGTTAGCATCTGAAGGATAAGCTCAATGTTGACACAGAAAAAAGATGGAGGTGGTATTCCTAGGGAAAGATGCAGAGTGAGAGAAGGCAGAGGAATGAGCATGTTAGAAAGACTCTCCTGCAGCATTTTTGTTGGATTTTATTTTCTCAGCAGAGTCTCTTCTCTTTGAGAAGAGCTACAGGCCATGTTGTCAAACCTGTACATTGTCAGTTCATTGGAGAGAAATTCCACTAATATTCAGATCCAGCAGCTTGATAAAATTTTCACCTCTCCCCTCCCATTACAAGAGGCTGAAAGAGAAGGCTCTGTCGGAAAGAAAGCGTATATTAGTTGAGTGATAGAGCATTAACAAACTGCATTTAACATCACTTCCTGGGAGATGAGAATCCTGTCTTACTGGTGTCCATGACTGCACCAAGTGCCTTTCTTAGATATCCCTGTGCTGCCTTTGGTATTCTGGGGCTAAAAACACATTGTTTAACGACAGCAACCAGTTTTAATGCTTTTTGCATTGTTTTGCATCTGTGGTATCCTGTATGCTTCAACGTATAGATCCTAGAAGTCAGCTTCTTGAAGGATATTTCTTTCAAAAGTGCAAATCATGGCAATTCATTCTAGGAAGGCTCACAAACTCATAGGCCTTATGAATCATCAAATTAGTATGCTTGGAGAAATTTAGGATGAAAACTAATTTCTGTGTATGAAATTTCATTGAACCCTGAGTTCCTCAGGTATAAGGCAGGGAAAATATGCAAAAGCATTCTTTAGCCAGAAGTATTCTATACAAATATTAAGTAATGCTTATTAATGCCAATTCTCAGGAAGTTTGGGAGTGTCTAATCTTCTGGCTTATACTTCCTACCTCAGAAGTAACCCATTTTTTTTTCCTATTCTGCCATTGGTGTGAAGTTAAAGATCAGATGTCCACATCCTTTCAAAGCATGATTTTGACCTCTTTGCTCCTATAGCCTCAAATGTAGACCTCTTTTCTAGGTCTAACTTTATCTTTCTGTGGTTTCAGTGTGATTCACTGGATCCCCAATGTATTGTTACTTTATCCTTTCATCCTCTCCTTTTATTCCTTCCCCACCTTAATTTTTTGCCTTTTGGTAAAATCAGATCTTTATGTCCAATTTCTGTGTCTGCCTAAGAAACTGTTTTTGATATACTTTGGTACATTTTGATATACTTTGTTACATTTACCAAAATAATATTCCATGAACTAAAATAGCAAAACATCTTTCTACAGAGATTTCTAGATAGAAATGGATTCCACATTTCTTTGAAGAAACTGGTTTTGAGGGTATTATAAAAGCTGCTTTTTCATCCTGATATTAGGCAGATCAGCTGGGGCCTGCAGGTCATAGTGAGAAGTTTGGATTGAGTTCTGAGAGCTATGGGAAGATATTTAGGGATTTAAACAGGGGAGTGACTGAGGGATCTGATTCATGTTTTGGAAAAAAATCACTCCCACTGATATTTGCAGAATGGATTATAAGTGTCTAGAGAGGAAGTAGGGAACTGGCAGTTCATTTCAGGTGAGATGATGATGGTGCTTCGATTAGAGTAGAGCAATGCATATGGAAAAAAGATGGAAAGATTTGAGATATGTTTTGTAGGTAGAAATTACAGGACACATGGGATAGGTTGATATATCTGGGATATAAGAAAATGAGTTAAAGGTCATCATGCATCTATTGCTAATATTGTAGCATAAAAGCCAGACAGCAAACCTCAGTGTCATCGAAGAGTAAGTTTCTGGGGTGGTTGGCGAGGTATATCTGCAATATGTCTTGATTTGCTTTCATAATTGGAGTTTGCCTTGCTGTCTAGATACTGGCTGAGATAAGTGAGGTTATTTGGCTCTGCTATACCTCTCCTCTCCAGCAGGCCAGCCTGGGCTTATTCTCCTAGCAATGACAGATGAAAGAGCAAGTGAAAACAGGAGAAGCCGTTTAAGGCCTAGGCTCAGAACTAATCTACTGTCACTTCCACCACTTTCTACCAGCCCAAACAAGTCATGCGGCCAGCTTAGACTTCAAGGTGGGTGAAAATAGCTCTACCTTGGTAGTCTTTGGTGAGAAGAACGACAGTGTCACACCGCAGAGGTCGTGAAAATAGGGAAGGATGTAGAATTGAAAGCGTTTTTTCAGCTTAGCACATGGGAGACCCAAATTCGATTTCTAGGTTTTAGAATGAGCAGTTGAATGACTATCACACTATTCTCCAGGACTAGGGGAGAAACGGCAGAGTGGAAATGGGTATATTATGAATTCTCAGTTAAACACAAGATGCGAGAAGCCTGTAAGACATTCATCTTTTCCAGACACTTACTTGTCCCTCTTGCTCCTTCCCTGATAGCAGCCCTCATCCTCCCTTCCCTGAAGGAATTTTCTCAGTAGAGGTAGGATTTGACCCAAAGTAGTCTGAGCCTATATTTTGTAAGTATTTCTTCCATCCACATATAGAAATTCTAGCAAATATAATTTTCTTGGTTTCATTACCTGCTCAATGATACTTTAGTACTCCTTATAGACAGATGATCCTGGAGGCTTCCCAGCTGTCTTGCTGGGAAGTTAGCTGGGAAGGGCTGAAATCTCTCTTCAACCATTTCCCAACCATACTGCCAGACGCATTCTTTTAAAGGAAAATCTGACCATCTTCCTTCCTTGAGGTTTTTAAGAGCTCTATAGAACTTACTCGATAAAGCTCAGCCATAAGATCCTGCCCATCTTGTCCCCTGCTGGCTTCTTAGTGCCATCATCTGCCATTTTCCCCTTTCCTTTGTGCTCCAGCAGGACCAAGCTGGCCACTGTCTCTCATGGAGTGCATATTGTTTCAGGCCTCCCTTCACTCTGTCTGGCTCTTTGCTTGGGCCTCCCCTCCTTCTCTTGTCCATCTGTCAAATTCCCAGTGTCTGTCATAACCCTGATAGAGTACAACCTTGCTGGGATGCCTCAGACAGGTTGGTATCCTTTGTTCTTTTTCTGAAACTCATATATGCCTATTTTTGTATAGATCACATTATATTATTTCACTTGTTAGCATGTCTGTCTTGCTGTTCTTGCTTATTGTAGAGAAATCGAATTGTCACCCCTAGCACATTGAGAGTTGGCTAAACTGTTCAATATCTGTAATGGTGGAAACTGGAGACAGCCACCTGTTCCCCCAGGGGAAAATGGACAGACTGACAAAGCTTTGCACTCACTTCTGCTTTACATCTATAAATCACATGCAAGGCAACTTTCCTTGCTCCTCTTGTCTCCCCACCACTGCCAGAACTTAGTCTCTCCTGGCATGATTCAAAAATGTCACTGGGAAGAGGGACCTAGGGATAGCCCCGGCCACATATCTTTCTGTCTCCCCTCCTCTAGTGGACATCAGAGTGCCCTCTTGCTGGTGGGTTTCATCCCTCATTTAGAGAATCCTTCTTGCCTTCCACATGCCTGTGTGTGTAATAAACATCAAAATTACTTGTGGTCTCTGGCTTGGGTGTGATGTGTATTGACATTTGATATCTTGAAAATGTGGAGCATTACACTCAGGGCATCAGTACTTAAAGAGCTTAAAACTTGTCGATGGTTGACTAAGTTAGTAGAGGCCACTAGAAGAGCTGCCTGAGTGAACTGAGCAGGCAAGAGTAGAGATTTTGTTTATAAACGAGTGCTTAAGGATTTTTTTTTTTTTTTTTAGAGAATTTGAAATATTTTACTTAAAATCTTGATTGTACTCTGATTTTAGTTAATCAGCTCTTGATTCACACCCACCAAAAAAAAGCACAAAAGAGGATTCTGGGTCAGCCCTGTTGGATTAATGGTGGCTCAGCTATTGAAGACCTGTGGTACCTCAGCTATTGAAGTTCTCAGGTCATGACAGTTGGTACAAATGCAAAGAAGAATGGGCAGCTGAAATCTTCTAGGAAAAGCAACCCTTCTCCCTGACTCTTTGGACCAGAGAACTGGTTTATTTGATCAAAGAACCTCAAGTGTAGATTAAAACCACTTAACCTCTTACTGTAGGTATCAGACAAAGAGCTATTCTAATAGCATTAGGAATTCTGGTTATGCTGAGCCAGTTTATGGAATTTTTTGGAATTATTAGATTGCTTGGGGGGCCTTCTTAGACAATAAAGAATAGGCTTCCTAAATAGGAGATAGTTATTAATAAATTGACTGAATGTCCACATTTATATTTATTTTTCTTTTTACCAGCATGTATTTATTATCTGTTTTTATGTTTGACTCCCTACCTAGAGAGTTTCTTGAGAGTAGTGTCCCTGTTAATTTGTCACTGTATTGTAGAACCCATTAGTTAAAAAGTAAATCCTAGTCACCTTGTTCTTTCTAGATTCTCAGTGTCATCTCCTTGACTCAGAAAGTGTGTTGCCTGGCTTTATCTACGCTCACTTCTTGCATATCACAGCCTGAAAACTTTTTATAACACTAAGATGTTGCAACTGGATGGCTTTCACCTTGTTTAGTGATTATTGTTCTTTATTCGCTGATGTCTTGTATCTTAAACACTGTTGTTTTATTTTTGAATTATTTTAGGCAGAGGCCAACTATGGTCCCTAGTGCTCAATCTTAGTTGGAAGCTGAAGTTCATAAATTGATAAGTACTTGTTTTGAAATAATTTCAGAGAACTGTCTGACCTTCATATAGAACAGTGTGTTGGGGTGGGAAGCATTTATGTTGTGAATCTTTAGATATGAGAAAATGAGATGATAAAGTTTCATGACTAAAACCACTAGGTATGATATGGTGGTAGTGGAAGTTCAATAATATAGGAGGCAAGAAACCTAAGAAAGACTACGGTTAGACTCATAAACTGTAAAAGGTTCCTGTCGTATTCTGTGTATATGGCAGTGAATTAGAAGACAAAGTCCTTTTTTAAAATCAAACTTCATCCTAGTGAGGCAACGGACAATATAACCAAAAGATACACAACATATGACTTATGTTACATTATAGCCTTATGCTGCCCCTGTCATAGCACTTGTTACATTATTTTGTAACTGGTAATGTATTCATCTCTTTCTCCAACCAGTTTGTATACTTCTCTAGAGTCAGGACCAGGGTATCCTATCTAGTCTTTTATCCCCATTGTCTAGCACAGTACAGAGCGTATAGTAGGTATCAGTGAATGAATAGGTAAATGGACAGTATGATTTTTTTGTATCAAAATTGATGGTCAAGGAAGTTATTTTGGATAAATGGTCTTTTGGTTACTTTTAGCTAATTGCCCTGACATCTCTCAATTGAATAGCCAATGCATTCATTCTCAACCCCCACTGAGGGTGGTGTGTTGTAATATGTTAAGTCTCCGTATATGTTTTCTAAAGTTCTAATAATAATCTTCTAGTGATGACTTTGTTTTTCCAGTTCTTTTGCCTTCACATTTAAGCAAGTGAACAGTTATTCACTTGTTTGAATCCACTAAATTCAAAGAAGACAGAAGCTAATTATGTGTCCACTTGTGTATTATTCAGTACTTACTTCACAATATGGTCAAGACAGCTATGTGGCAAAAAATGCTAAGGCAAAAAAGGACAGCAACTAATTGTGTACCATGTCCTTGGCAGCAGGATCCTTGTATCTGTCCCCACGATCTCGAATAATGTTTAGAAACGAATGAATAAATAGATGAATGAACAGTACCTCAGGTATCCTTCTCAAAGCTAATTCACTGTCAGTAAAATGAGTCTGAAAGGGTAGCTGGAAAAAGGAAAGGTAAGCCATTCTCCATAGAAATATCTACATCTGATGAGGATACTTTTATTATGGTTTATAAAGACAATTCCCATTTCCCAACTGGTGTCCTCTAAAACTGCCTGTTCAGCAAAGTGGGTATTTTATAACCAAATGGATGGACTTGGGCTACTATATAGAGAATGGGCAAGCAGGCTATTTTTAAAAAATACCTGTGGAATAAAATGTTTTAGCTCAGGCCAAGCTATTCAAGTCATGTTCAATACCTTAAATTTCAATCAAGTTTATAAAAGAGAGCTCGATTTGAAAACCTCTGCCAGAATTAGTTGTATTTTGAAGGTCCTTGTATGCAAACGATAAAAGAGGACAAGAACACACAGGAGAAGAGAAGGAGAAAAGTCACATATAAGAGAATATGTGGTAAGGTTATGCATAAGCTATTAGGCTTTAATCTTATTTTATAATTAAACATTCGGTCAAACATTTGATAAGACATCAAATGTAATTATGAAAAGGAAAAATAGCAGACAATAATCCATTAAAGATGACTAAATCAGACTTGTTAAATTAGTTATTTCCAGAATCTGCTTATCTTGCATATGAAGATTTCAAAAAGCTCGATGGTGGGCAGATTAGTAGATTCTAATAGTTTACCATGCAAGCTGTGATGATTAGTTTGCAGCTGCTGATATGTGCATTAAAGCTGTGAAATATTTCATGAAACTGCTACAATGTCATTCTCTGGCATCAATCTGTAAATGCAGAAATTCACACTCAATCAGAACTACTAGCAATTTTTTTTTCCACTGTAAATCCTTCATAATCTTTCTTTAGCTAAGTTAATCACATCTGCACAGGCTGTGTGCAGTTAAGGTAATTACCCAAAGAATCTTGGCCTTAAAAAACACTTTGATCGCTAATGTTCATACTTCTAAATGAACACTTTATTTTTTGTCTGAATAATCTAATATTAAGTTCACATTTCATTTCTCTTTGTGAGGACAAATTTTTGAATACCAAAATTATCATTTTTTGCATTCATTAATTAGAGATGTTTTGTTTAACTAGGAATTTTTTTAACAACTGGATTTAGAAAGGTTCTAATTGCACTTAAATTACATTTCAACTATTACATTAAAAAAACTACCTTAGATTATTATGGCTGCAAAATTCATAATTAGCAGATGGTAACAGATTTGAAAGAATCAGTAAAGTTAAAATTTGAAATGGGGTAGAAGCAGCAGCAGGGTGGCTCCTTTCTTCCTTCCCTCCCTCCCTCCCTTCCTTCCTTCTTTTCTTTCCTCCCTTCCTCCCTCCCTCCCTCCCTTCCTTCTTTTCCTTCCTCCCTTCCTCCCTTCTTCCCTTCCTCCCTTCCTGTCTTCCTCTCTTCCTGTCTTCCTCTCTTCCTTTCTTTCTTCTGACAGAATTTCCCCCTTGCCCATGCTGGAGCACAGTGGTGATCATAACTCATGGCAGCTTCAAACTACTGGAATCAAGCAATCCCTCTGACTCACCCTCCCCAATAACTAGGATTAAAGGCACATGCCATCATGTCTAGCTAATTTGTTTATTTTTATTTTTGTAGAGATGGGGATCTCTCTCTGTTGTCCAGGTAGATCTGGAATTTCTGGCTTCAAATGATCCTCCCACTTCAGCATCCCAAAGTCCTGGGATTACAGTCATGAACCAACATGCCCAGCCTATTTTCTGAAGGGCATTAAGGGAATTTCTGCACTTTGAAATAAGTGAGCACTATTTCAACAATCGTTGGAGCATGGGACCATTTCAGGTCTGGAACAAGAAGTAAAGGAATGACAAGGAATTCCTTCTTCTTTCCTCTTCCATATCCAAACTTGGATTAAAGAAAAATAACTAGCTGGGCTTGTAGAAACACATTATTTATTGGTCTTTATCATATTAATCAATCAGTATAGTAAAACTGCAATCAATTCAATAAACGTTTCAGTCATATCCATGACTTGTTATATTTTGTTTGACTAAACTGACTCTAAGAATCCAAGATTCTTGTCTTTAAAGGAGTTTAGAGATAATCTCATCCAAACCTCCCATTTTACATATTGGGAAATTAAATTTCAAAAAGAATAGTAATCTAATCTATTAGTAAAAACCCGAGGGGTATCATTACTTTTACTTTCAATTCAGTTAAAATTGAAATGGCATTGTTATAGCATATAGCAACTAGATTTTAGGCGTGTTACAGCATATTTGTTTTCCTATTTATCAGTCTTATTCTTTTCTGCCACCAGAGAATGTTTATTTCCAACAGCCGACGTGTAGCCCATATGGATACTAGATAGCAATTTTCCACATCACATTTAATTATTAGGAATGGGAACCCTAGGTCTTGCCTCCTGTTTGGGCTATACCCAACATGTTGAAACAGAATGCCCAGGCTGAGTTTCCAGGCAAAGTTTGCTTCTCACCACAGAAACCAATTTTCATGAACCCAGCTTTTAGGACTCAGTTAAGTCCATCAGAATTAGACTGTATTTAAAGTCAATCTAGGTGATAGTTATGGCAGGATTTACCAAATCTACATGATTATAAGACTCACCAGGGGCACTTGTTAGAGATACAGTTTCTCTCCTGAAGATTGTCACTCATTAGGTGTGTTTTAATATATTATGCAAGGTTGAAAAACACTAGAATAGGATATGTGAGCTAACTGAATCAAGGCCGACAGAGTAGAGTGTATAGATGGCTGTTTCAAAGAAGGAAAGGTTTAAAAGGCAAACTCTAAACAGAAGCAGATCAGACATAAAGGTAGAGGGTCTTAGACTTATTGGATAGCAAGGACTTCAAAGTTGACGTTGTTGAGTGACGTTAGTGGCTCTGAGGACAGGCTCACTGCTCTCGACTTTCCTATTTGGCGCTTCCTCTAGAATTGTCTAATCAGTTGAGTTTAATATGTCAAACCCAAAGTCCCTGTGGATCTTAATATGCCCAGTGCCCGATACCATTGTCACTTGATACATATTACTGAAATTAAAATAAAACAGATTCCATAAAGATGGTGAGGAAATCTTGTGCAGAGGAATTCTTCCCATTACAAATGATTGAAAAGGTTTTCTTGTTGTTGTTGTTGTTATTTTGTTCTTGTTTTCTGGCTGAGATGGTAAATGTACAAATATCTCTTTAACAATGGTAGGAAAACTTCACTTCCTCAAGTACTTTAGCCTCTGAATCTTGTGGAAAAGATATGCCTTTTGGTGGGACAGAAGCTCTGTAAAGGTGTTCATGTTCTCAGACGATCCAGAGATTGCTATGAAATTATCATTACCATCACATAGTTTGTCCTCTGAGGCCTTTTGTTTCCTGGTGCAAAGGTCTTAGTAAATTGTTTTACCTTCCTGTGCCTCAGTTTCTTCACTGTACTATAACAAGAATAATTGTACCTACCTCAAATAATTCTTGTAAAAAATAAATTATGAATATAAAGTGCTAAAAATAGTGTCTGGCAACAAATTCTCAGTACATAGTTAGCTATTATTAGTATTGTTGTTGGTTAAGCATGAGAGTATCTAAGATACTAAGGGGAAGAAAGAAAAAAATCATTGGACAATGGGGAAGATTGACAACAATGGTGGCCCAAATTTATGTTTTCCCTGTTTCCATGCTGTCTGCAATGTGTCTGGGCAACTCCTTTTATCAAGAGATAAGTCTATTTTTCCAACTCTTAAATCTGAGCTGGCCATGTGACTTCCTTAGGCCAGTAAAATGCAGTGGAAGGGAGGGTGCACCAGTTCCGGGCCTAATCTTCTGCAGGCCTTGAACAATTCCACTCTGTCTTTTGAGACTTGGCCTCTATCTTGAGAAAAAGCCCAGAGTAACTTGCTAGAGAATAACAGACCACATGAGGCAGAAATGAGACATTTCAGCTGAGGCCATTCTACAGCAGCCAAGACCAGAAAACTTGCCCTTCAGACTCCAGATGAAATTGATCACCTATAGAATTGTGAACTAAATAAGTGCTCATTATTTTTAAGTCTCTAAATTTTGGGGTGACTGTTTAATGCAAAAATACTTACCCGATACAAGCTACAATTAAAAATAAGGGACAGGCATAAAGTAATAAATATTTGCTTATTTGCTGTGAGTCACCTATTATTAGCAGTTAACTAATCCTATAGAACATATTATCATATAATAAAATTTGAAGTAGACCTTAAAGGTCTCTTCGTGGAAAATACTCAGTTTACAGGTAAAGAAACTGAGACCTAAAGAGGTTAAGTGATTTGTAAAAGATCATATAGATCATTGTAAACCTTGATTTACAGGGTGGTAGCAGAGTAATAAAAAAGGCAAACCATAGCAAATGAATATCAATTTTGGAAACACAGTAAAGAAAAATGCTCAGAAACTCCTCTCATAAGACAGAGGAGAATGACACATGGAGAGCTTAAGAGAGCAGCTCTGCCTGAGTGGGGATCTTCCCATCTTTAACAGTATTCATGTGCTTCTCAACTCTCTTCACCAAAATATGCTCCATGTTTCAGACCATAGCCAGAGGCTACTGGCTGGAGGGACCACATTTCTTTGAAGTTTCTTAAAAATTCATATAGCCTACCACATAAAATACTATGTTTATATGAGTACATACTTTTTCTTCTCTAAAATGTTATGATAAATTGATTCTGCAGAAAGATGGGTCCTATCTGTCCTGTGTGTTCACTTACTCCCTGGCATATGACCTTGAATGCTAATGGAAAAGCACATTAGATCAAGATGGTGGGGCAAAACAGTCACATGCTATGCACTGAGGACTCAGTAGTTAGGTCTCAGGTTTTCTCTGTGGTTCCTCATTGTGAGTCCTCCCTCGCTCACTCAATTCACAAATGTTTATTGAGTGTCTTCTATGTGCCAGACACTGTTTAGGCACTAGAGATACAGCAGCGAAAAAAACAAAAACTCCTGCTTTCAAAGAATGTTATTAGTTTCCAATTGCTGCTGTAACAAATTACCACACATTTAAGTGGCTCAAAACAACACAAATTTATTATGTTATAGTTCTGGGGTTCAGAAGTCTAAAATAGTTTCAGACTTCCCTTTCTTTAGCCCATCGAGACCTTTGCTTGGACCTCCCTTCCTTCCCTTGTCCATATTGCAAATTCCCAGCATCTGTCACAACAAACTCCTTCTGAAGCCCCTGGGGGATAAGATGTTCCCTTGCTGATTCCAGTTTCTAGAGGCTGCTTATAGTCCTTGGCTTGTGGCATCCTCCTCCCTCTGTTAAATCAGCAGCACAGCATCTTCTGTCCTCTCTGATTTCTGCTTCCATCTCCACACCTTCTCTCTTTGACTGATCCTCCTGCCCTCTTCTCATAAGGACCCTTGTGATTATATTGAGTACATCCAGATAATCCAGGATAATTTCCTCATCTCAGAATTCTCACTTTAATCACTTCTGCAAAGTTTTATTTTATCACATAAGGTAACAGAATCACAGGTTTTGGACATTAGGATGTGGACTGATTTGGGGGCCCATTATTCTACCTACCAAAGGAGGTTATATTTTAGTAAAGCTCATTTTTCTTTTCTTTTTTTTTTCTTTTTTTGGTTGAGATGGAGTCTCTCTGTCACCCAGGCTGGAGTGCAGAGGCATGTTCTCGGCTCACTGCAACCTCCCCCTCCCAGATTCAAGTGTTTCTTCTGCCTCAGCCTCCCCAGTAGCTGAGACTACAGGCACATGCCACCCCACTGGGCTAATTTTTGTATTTTTAGTAGAGATGAGGTTTTATCATGGTGGCCAGGTTGGTCTTGAACTCCTGACCTCAGGTGATCTGCCTGCCTTGGCCTTCCGAAGTGCTGGGAATACAGGTGTGAGCCACCGCACCTGGCCATAAAGCTCATCTGTACAGAATAAAGTTGAAGTTCTTGAATATGACTCAAATG
Organism: Colobus angolensis palliatus; assembly: GCF_000951035.1. Classification (NCBI taxonomy): domain Eukaryota; kingdom Metazoa; phylum Chordata; class Mammalia; order Primates; family Cercopithecidae; genus Colobus; species Colobus angolensis. The sequence continues at coordinate 3,003,873 of NW_012114688.1, forward strand.
AATTTCTGTGATGTTCTTTCTTCCAAGTCCTATCTCTAGTAATTCTCTACTACAAATACATAGTTCAGCAGTCCTGACCTTCTTCTATTATCCTCCCCAACTCAGAACACCTCTGCTATTTCTCACCCTTGTGATTTCCAGCTGTCTGCCAGGCCATACACCCCCATTCCTCTTCCCTACATCTCTACACCCTTTGTCTGGCAAAATATTCAGCTAGGGCATCACCTTGTCTAAGAAATGGGGCCTCTCCCATTTACTCTCAAAAGACTCTGTGCCTGCCTCTACCACCAACTTCATCACACTATATAGATCTGTTTAGGTGTTGCCTGTCTTGCTCCATTAGTTAAAAAGCTATTTGAGGGCAGGGAAGGTGTCATTCATTTTTCTAGCCCCATCACTTAGCATAGTACCTGGCACACAGTTAAGGGTTTAAGAAATGTTAACTGAACATGTGAGTATCACTGAAACTGTTTATCAGTTAATTAGGAGAGGAAGAAGCAGGGGAAGAGAAGGGGAAATAGTTTTTATTTTGAGTTGTTAAGAAAGTTTAGTAAAGAGTGGATCTCTGCTGGGTGTGGAGAAGGAACAGCAGACAAGGGAAAGATGAGATGAGATATACATGATTTTCAGGCAGTGAGGATAATGAGCCTGAGGCGCTGAAGCCTCAGGGCTGCATTTCTCAGCAGGGTTGCTTTTGATGTGTGCCTGCTTTGATCCCTGCTGTGTAACTATGGCCCAGGATGTTCTGGAATGAAGAAAAGCTACTTATTGTGTCCTGTTCTCAGGACCCATGGTGTGTGAGAGAAGAAACACTAGGGGAAAGGAATGGTTTTCTGGTGGCAAAATAAAATCATTTCCCAAAGGTAAATAGTCTTTCCAACATGGTGGAGCACTGAAGCAGAAGAGAACATGCAGAGAGAGGACATGATAATGTAAGGTAGAGAGACACAGAATGCAACATAAAAGCTGAGATAAGATCAAACAGACAAATGCAGAAGGGCTGCAACCCACGGGAGAGGGGAGCAAACTCTGTTCATGGGAGCAACAGGACACTGGGCCATAGGTGGAGAGAATTTTTCTGCCTCTTGGACAAAATATGAGAACACAGGAAGTGACACTTCAAATGCCCCTACACCAAGGAACACGGCAACACAGGTGGGTAGATCATGGCTGGCAGAGAAACACAGAAGTAAGGAGACACACAGAAACACACTGCTACCCCTCCTTGTGTGAGAGGCCAAGGGGAACTTCCTTGTATTGTGTAGTTTAATTTTAGAAGCATAAATTCTGTCACTAATTATGTTCAAGTTAAAACAACCTTATTAAACGTAACTGGGATATGAATTCAGTTATTCTCAAAAACTCCTTTTAGAAATAGTTTCCATTTTAGAAATGTCAAATGTGTACACTAGTCAGGTCCTGTTGACCATCGCAGACTAACCTAGTGTAAGTGTACTGCTATGTTAATCTGCCCAGGTTGTCAGAAAGAGAGAGGAGAATGTCATGAACTCTCAAAGGAAGGGAACATGTGGAACATGCTTTGGAGAATTATTGTTTGAAAGAAAATCAAACACTCCGATGCCACACATATTAAGCAATTTAAAGAACAAACAACTGGGGCGGTCCTTCAGCAACTACTTGATGGGACTTGATTTGAAAAAGAAGCACTTTTTAGAATATGCTATATTTTATGGTTAATTACCTTAATGCTATCTCCCCGTATTCAAAGGGGTATATAAGTGGAAGTCAAAATCACTATAGTTCTCTTACAAAGGTATAAATTACATGTTTTAACCCATGGCAAGTACCAAGGCAAGACCCTTGTCTATTTTAATCAACATTAGTATAGTACCTGCCCATCATGAACACTCAAGAACAGTTGATAGGCTGGGTGTGATGGCTCATGTTTGTAATCCCATTGCTTTGAGACACTGAAGTGGTAGGATCACTTGAGGCCAGGAGTGGACAATATAGCAAGACCCCGTCTCTGTGAAAAGTAAAACAATAATTAATTGGGTGTGGTGGTGTGCACCTGTGGTCCCAGTGACTACGGAGGCTGAGGCAGGAGGGTCACTTAAGCCTAGGTATTGGAGGCTCTAATGAGCTATAATTGTACCACTGCATTGCAGCCTAGGCAACAGTGTGAGACCCTGTATCTCCTAAAAAAGAAAAAAAAATTGATAGAATGAACATAAGGGATGGGAAGCTGAGGCACTGAGTCTGTAAAATTTGTGCTTATGAATGGGAATAATAACTAGGATAAAAGTCATGATTTCCTAAAGATGTGTGAGCCACTGAGGCTTGATTTCCTATAGTTTAATCCTAGGAGAAAGTTAATAGTATTCATACCTGTATTTTTATTGCATGTCCATTGTATGCTAAATATTGAGCTGGATAACTTAGCTATATTGTTTCTAATCCTCAGAATAAGGCACCATAGTGTTATCCTGATTTTACAAATGGAGAAATAGGTTATGAAAAGTTAAACAACTTTTCCAAAGTTACATAGGTAGTAACACTTACTACATAGGTAGTAAGTGGCAGCATGGTGACTCAAACCTAGATCTGACTGCTACGTAATTACCTCTTATTCATACTACAGTATCACAAACAGTGTCTCTATTTTTTTTTTTTTTTTTTTTTGAGACGGAGTCTCGCTCTGTCGCCCAGGCTGGAGTGCAGTGGCTGGATCTCAGCCCACTGCAAGTTCCACCTCCCGGGTTCACGCCATTCTCCTGCCTCAGCCTCCCGAGTAGCTGGGACTACAGGCGCCCGCCACCTTGCCCGGCTAGTTTTTTTGTATTTTTTTAGTAGAGACGGGGTTTCACCATGTTAGCCAGGATGGTCTCGATCTCCTGACCTCGTGATCCACCCGTCTCGGCCTCCCAAAGTGCTGGGATTACAGGCTTGAGCCACCGCGCCCGGCCCAGTGTCTCTATTTTTAAAAGCTTTATTCCTTGTCACAAAATTAGTACATATTCATGATTATAAATTTGGGAAATATAGAAATATTTAGGGAAAACAAATCAACCATGATACCGCCACTGTTTTGTAAACATATGGTAATACAATTGATTCTCATTATTTGTAGAAGTTATGTTCTATAAAGTCACTGCAAATACTGAATTAGTGAATACTGAACTTTTGTTCCTAGCAGATATGCAAGATTAGGCTACTGTAAGCCCAACATTTTTATCAACCAGTCAATACATTACCTTATTTTATGTTTATTTCTATTATAAAGACACATTAGTTTATATATATTGCTGATCCATTGACATGAAACTCACAGCCAACAGCACTATAGCTCAGACCTGAATGAAGTTTATCTAACATACATGTTTTATCTGTAAGTAAGGCACATTGGCCTTGTCCTCAGGGATGCTAGACAGTATCTTAGAACCAGACTACGTGGCCATTTCAGACAGTGAAACAACAAAAAGCAGAAAAATGTGGCACTAAACACACCTCAAAAAGGACACTTGTTTACAGTATAAGAGCCGAAACAAGATGGTAGAATATCACCTTGTTTGACTTTGATGAGAAATGTGTATGTTGGGTGACTCAAATATTGCATGACTCTGGATAAGTCTTTGAATAGCCATGAAAGTGCTGCAAGTACTGATTTGGGGGTTACAAATACATGTTAGCAAGTAGGTGCATTTGTAAATATAGAATTATGAATAATGAAGATTGACTATTTCCTTCTGAGGAGTCAAAAATCTGATTGATTTTATCAAAATCAAGAAACCATAGAAGAGGACTTTTCAGAAACATTTTCAAAGCTTTCTTATGTACAGACTTTGGTGCCACAGGCTTGACACAAACCCATCCTGCCATTTATTTCATTTAACATCTTTTGAGTAACTTCTAAGTATATGTTAATGTAGGAGCCAAGGGAAAATGTCTTTACCTTGTGAAGGTTCACTGAAAAATCACATGACAAAAGCCAGCTTGGAGAAAAGGCACATAAATCTATTAGCATGCACACGGGGAGAGTCTCGGAGTGATAAAATTCAGAAGCTCATATACTATCTGGAGGATACAGGAAAAAATAGGGGCTCAGAGCATGGCCCAAAGTAGATGATGGTGGTTAAATCAGGTTGTATTGGCAAGACATGTTATGGGAGAGAGACGAGAAGAGGAGGCCTGGCTGGCAAAGGTAGTCTTGTTATATAAATGAAATCTCACAGGTAGTAACCCTCAAAGAGAATAGATGGTAAATATTTCTTTCAGACTTTTAAAGCGTTCTTACTCTCAGTTAATCTTTCCTAGATCTGGACAAGGGAAGGCCTGCCTGCATCAATGCAGATTCTCTACAGATGTAAATCTCCTCCACAAAAGACAGCTTAGTAGAGCTACTTCTGTTTACGGGATTTCTAAACAGCTATCTCAAAATATGTCAAGGAAATATATTTTGGAGTGAAATAGTTTGATTTACTTCACTAAGTACTGTGATAGGTATTGGAGTTAACAAGAATGAACAAGAAGGTTCCTATTCTCCAGAAACTCATGGTTTGATGGAAGAAGCCAGGCATATAAACAAAATATTTTAGCAAAATGTGGTAAGTTCAGTAATGGACACAGATTACAGGGTCTTTTGGGAGCACACCCAGGAGGAGATCCACTTAGTAGGGTGGGTGGTGCCTCAGCTGAGTACTAAGAAATTAGTCTGATTTAGTCAGGTGAAGGGTGGCAGAGGTTGGAGACTATTCCTGTGGATACTATGCAATAACACAGTAGATGATAATTTGATAATACATTTGATTCAGAAGTCTTTGGAAACTAGAGGTAAGATGATTAATTACCAATTATTCTAGCCTATATCTTCCAGATAGCACAGATTTTATTGTATCTCTTCTCACCTAACCTGGAATTGTTGCATCATCATAGTATGAGGAATACATGTAACATGCCTTAAGTGTTTTGTTAGATAGGTAAAGAATCTTGTCTTCTTGTAGCATATACCAAGGTAACCGTACTTATGTTAGTTTCCACATAGATGGTAGGCTCACTTCAAGGCAGAGTGCTTTGTTAAAAAGTCTGCAAATAGAAACCATTATCTACTACATGACAAAGAGCTAGCAGTTGAATATGTCTAGCTCAACCTCTGCTTCCTGAGAGAATTATAGGTAGTTTATTCTAATCAATTTTGAGGAAAATTATATACAGTTTCCTTTAATAGTATATTTTATGATTTCAAAGGAAGTTTATACAAAATCTGATGTCTCTATTAAACTTTTTTTTTTCTATCTTGAAGCAAAGATTAGATGGGGAGAGATAATTATCTTTTGTTTTGTTTTGTTTTTGTTTTTGTTTTTGTTTTTTAAGGCAGTGTCTCACTCTGTTGCCCAGGCTGGAGTGCAGTGGTGCAATCATGGCTCACTGCAACCTCAACATCCCTGGGCTCAGTGATCCTCCCATTTCAGCCTCCCAAGTAGGTGGGACTTCAGGCCTACACCACTGGGCTAATGTTTGTGTGTTTTGTAGAGATGGGGTTTCACCATGTTGCACAGGCTGGTCTTGAACTCCTGGGTTCAAGCAATCTGCTTGTCTTGGCCTCCCAAAGTGCTGGTACTACAGGCATTAGCCAACATGCCTGGCCTTATCGTCCATTTTTAATGTAAGAGTAGTCTCATATATTTTTCTTTTCTCGGTGTTTATTTTTGTGTGTTTTTATTTTCAAAAAGTAATACTGTACATGACTGAAGTTAAAATAATACTAAGGATATACATATTAAGAAATAAGACCCTTTTATAGCTCCAAAATTCAACAACCACTATTTATCAATTTCTTATAACTATCTAACAGTTATATTCTATGCAGATATTAACATGTACATCTATAGGTAAATTTTAAAGGATGTCAGAATGAAAACAGGTGGATCAGTTTTCTAGGAAGACAGTTCCTTCATACTCTGTTTTTTCTAAAAGGGTATGATATGTTCACAACTTTAAAATTTTCTGGGCACAAAAGCAATAAATGGTCTAGAGATATTTCTGTTTTAATTTCAAGGAAAAGGGCACTATTATCAATTGAAGGCATACTGTATGCACATTCTGTACTAGGCACTTTATACATGTCATTTAATTTCAACTCTCAAACATGTAGTGAAGAAAATATTATCCCCATATTCTAAATAAAAAGCCAGCATCTGAGAACGTTTAAGTAACATTTTAAAGGTTTCACACAGCTGGTAGGTAATAGAGCCCCAAGAACGCAGTTCTGTGTGATCTCAAAAATCCATGCTCATTCCATATATATTCCAGATGCTGTACATTATGTTTGATATTTTGATTATAAATATAGACAGTCGATATTAGCTTAGTGGTTAAAAAATTTCTATCAGAGATCTATACATGTAAATTCACCCTTTTAAAATTTGTGAATAACATCACTGTGTATTTGATATTATAAAGCTATATTTAGTGGAGCCAAATCCCTTTTAAGAAGAGATTTTCATAAACTAAAAAGAGCTGCATCAGAGGAGGCCTGCAGATGGCACTGCTGCCTGAGAGTCACTTAAAAAAATGCATAAAGAATTACTTTAGAAATTATCTAATGCTGATTCCAAAAGTTAAATTTCAACCAATATTTGAGTAATTTATAATTTATGTAATTCCTTCCATTTTATGGTTGATGTTGAAATTTAATTTTCAATTTAATGAACAAGTAGAGTAATGCTTAGTAGCATTTCTATCCAGTAAAAGGTAGAATATAAGCCTTTGTGGATGGGACACATGAAGATCCATTAAGTTGGAGAAAAGAAAGAGATTCAGATTCTTTGCTTGGGCATAAGGTGCTGCCTGACAAATCAGATTACTGAGGAATCAGAAGACAGATGGAGACTGCTAAGATCTACAAATGAATGCAGGAATTTCCAAGTTATAAATTAGAAAGCTAATGAAAACACATGAATACAAAAGTCTGAGACATCAATTGTAATAAACAAAAATGGTAGGTCTTTGTGTATTTTTAGTGTTATCGTGAATTTTTTTTTTTTGAGATGGAGTTTCACTCTTGTTGCCCAGGCTGGAGTGTAATGGCGCAATGTTGGCTCACAGCAACCTCCGCCTCCTGGGTTCAAGTGATTCTCCTGCCTCAGCCTCCCGAGTAGCTGGGATTACAGGCATGGGTCACCACACCCCGCTAATTTTGAATTTTTGGTAGAGACAGGGTTTCTCCGTGTTGGTCAGGCTGGTCTTAAACTCCCTATCGCAGGTGATCTGCCCACCTTGGCCTCCCAAAGTGCTGGGATTACAGGTGAGAGCCACCGCGCCCAGCCTCATCAATTTTTAAGAAAAATTATTGCAAATCCTTAACCCTAGCTAATCATATAAGCTTTAGAAGACAAAAAGATACTTTTTCTTGAGTAGTTAAGATATATAAAGTTCTGGAAATAGAATACTCCAAGATTTTCATAGGGTCATATCTGGATGATAAGATTATAGGTGATTTAAACTTTCATTTTCAAATCATCTATAATATATATTTTTAAAATAAAAAATAATCAATATTAAATTTTAAGATAACCAAAACCATTGTTCTCATTCCTTCTGTCTCTGTCTTTTACATATTAACACAAACCGTTTTTTTTTTTTCTTTAGTTTTAAGGCTACGGATCCCTTGTAGTGAATGTGGGGTATTCTGCACAGATCCTTTCAGAGTTGAGTCATTTATTCCTCCAGCTGTCAGGAATATTGGCTACATTCCTCTTTAGGAACTGTGCTTGGCTAAAGGGAACTACGTTACAAAGCTTACATCTCTTCCCCAGGATCAGTCCATATCCATTGACTGGTTTATATGGAGATAAAAGACCCAGCTCATTTATTAATTTGGGACAATTCTGAAAAGTCATCACAGCTCCCGGACCCTGCTCTGGGATCAGCTGAGGCCTTTATTGCAATTGCATTGTGGTTAAATTTTTTCTTTTGCCCCATCCCACTTCCATCACTTTCTTACAAATGTCATTCCCAGGTAAACCTCATAAACACAAACATTTGTCTCAGTATTGTGGGGAACATGACCTAAGACAAAACTAGGAGTAGTCCTAAGAAGCTGACATCAACTCACAGCCAAGTTAGCAAATCTACAATAACATATCACTCAGTTGTTTTCTGGATTGCATAGTTTTTGACAAGAAATCTTCCTTCATTCTTACTTTTTGTTCCTCTGTGTATGTTTTGTCTCTGGCTACTTTTAAGATTTTTTTTTTTTATCACTGGTTTTCAGCAACTTGATTATATGTTGCTTGGTGTGGTTTTATGGTTTTTTTTTTTGAGACGGAGTCCTGCTCTGTCGCCCAGGCTGGAGTGCAGTGGCCGGATCTCAGCTCACTGCAAACTCCGCCTCCCAGGTTCACACCATTCTCCTGCCTCAGCCTCCTGAGTAGCTGGGACTACAGGCGCCCACCACCTCGCCCGGCTAGTTTTTTTTCATTTTTTTTAAGACGGGGTTTCACCGTGTTAGCCAGGATGGTCTCAATCTCCTGACCTCGTGATCCGCCCGTCTCGGCCTCCCAAAGTGCTGGGATTACAGGCTTGAGCCACCGCGCCCGGCCTTTTTTTTTTGTTTGGTTTTTTTTTTTTTTTTGAGGTTACTTTAGCTTCTGTGAGTTTGTTTTTCATCACATCTAGAAAAAATTTAGTCATTATTTTTGGCCAATAATTTTGTGTTCTCCCTCTTTCTTCTCTCCTTCTCAGCCTCCAATTGCACACATTAGTGTTTCGTATTTTTACACAGCTCACTGAGGCTCCTTTCATTTTTTTTCAGTTTTGTTTTCTCTGTATATATTATCTTAGTTTCTATTGCTATTTTTGAATTCACCAACGTCTCTTCTGCTGTATCTACTTTTCTCTTAATCTCATTCCATGTATTTTTTTCAATTTGGATATTGCATTTTTCATTTCTTGAATTTTTTATTCGGATCTTTTTTATGTCTTCCATTTCTATTACTTTATTTCTGATTTCCTTTTTATCCTATATTTATAATAACTCCTTGGAAGTTTGCCTGTTAATTCCACTACTTCTACCATTTCTGGGTATGTTATGATTGATTCATTTTTCTCCTGACTCTCATATTTTTTATTTCTTTGCATGTCTGGTAATTTTTGATTGGATGATCAACATTGTGATTTTTACATTGCTGAATGCTGGATTTTTCTGTTTCTTGAGTGGGAAACCTTGTTTTGGCACACAGTGCTACTTGAAGACCAATTTGAACATTTTAAGGCTTGCTTTTAAATATTAGAGTAAATCCATAGCAAATTACTTTTATTCTAAAACTAATTTGGCCCTGCGACTAAAGCACAACCATGTTGAGGATGTCACCCAAGGTCCCCTGTATTACAAGCTTTCTCCATTTTGGCTGATGGGAATGTGAACTATTCTAAGCCCTGTGAGCCCCAGGAACTGTTTACTGCTTTCCAATCATTCTTTCCTTGGCTTTGTTACATTACCACTTCACTCATTTCCTTTACCCCATGCTAATTAATACTCAACAAAAACCTCTAGGGAAGACTACTCTACAGATCTCTGGAGGTTTTTCTCTGCAGCTCCCTGAGTCATTCTGAACTCAGTCATCTTTGGTTTCTCAATTGCAGTGAGATCACTGGGCTTTAGTTTGGTTCCTCTGCTGGCAACTGCCTTCAGGCAATAATTTGGGGAAATCACAAGGCTCACACGTGTTTTCCCTCTCTTGGGGATCACAGCCCTGCATTACCTGTAGTCCAATGTTTGAAAAGCGTTGTTTCATATATTTTATCTCATTTCCTAGTTGCTTATGGTAGAAAGGACAATTTGGAAGTCCACTAATATACATGAAGCTAGGCTGTGGTAGAAAAATTGTGAGTTTTTATAATGAGCAAAAGTCAACAATACTTTCACTTGTCTTATAAATTCTGTTTCCTCAGTACACATTCTGAGACGTTTTCAGATGACATAAAAACAACTAACATATATATTTCTCCCAGTTCTGAGAAAACAAAAAAATCTTTTATAGAACTTAATTCAGAGTAAATACGTAATTCTGAGTTGCTGTACTTACTGTATTTAGAACTGTTAAGTTTATTTTGGTGAAACGATTTTTCTTTCAATTTAATATTAAAACTAGCTATCCTTCATTTCTTTCCCAGAAATACTTCAACAATACCACACACACACACACACACACACACATGCATGCACACACACACATTTTCTCTCTCTCCACTTTCAAAATAAAAGGGTGGTATATCTCTTGGTGGTACAGATTACCAGGATATAAAATTCCATAACCATTTTTAATTTCACCAAAAATGAGGTAAAAAATATTACCACTGATAGGGTAGAAAATATATTGTGAAATACAAGAAAAGAAACTTGATAGCAAAAGAGTTTTAATCAGTAGAGATCTTAAAGTCAATATAAAGCAAGAGGAAAGGATATAAAAATTGATCATGGGCTTGCTAAATTCAAGATTTAAATATATTGCCTTTCTTTCACTACAATCACAACTCAGTTAGGTAGATACTTTAATTCACATTTTATAGATGAGAAGATTCAGAGTTTAAGTTTCCCAAGGACAGAAAGATAAGTCAGTGGGAAATTCCATGTACATTCCATTACTAAATGCCACATAACTGGATAACGTGAGAAGAGTGGGTCATTATATGATACCAATTAGGGATGGTAGAGGCAGTAATTTCTGGGATAAGAACTATAATTTATAGAATAACCAGACATCATTTGATCTGGTGAAACCTGTGCATTCCCACAATTAGACTTCACACTTTCTCTCTTTAAATGCACAACACCTTTCCCATCCCCTCTTTACTTGTAGCAGTTGATTTTCTTATATCCTGAGAAAGCAACTACCACCAAATCTACCAGTCAACTCATCTATATTTGAACTTAAAGATCCTTCTGTTAGAATGGAATCTATCCATGCTCCAGCTTAGGCAAAGCTCTTCCTCATCAAATTTTCCCTCTCGACTAGATTAAAAAATTTCAACCAGTAGGCATAATCAGAAGCTTTGTCTCATAATGAAAAGATAGTTATTAACTTATTAACTAAGACTCATCAATTGTTCGTAATTTTGTTTTGGTTCATGTCTGTCCAAAGCAACAGAAAGGACCACATTTTTGCTAAGATCTCTTCTAGTGCTATAATCCTAGGTGATTCTAGTAAAAGCTAATATTTATAGAGTGCTTATTCCATGCGAGACACTGTGCTAACACTTTATATGCGTTATCCTACTTAATCCTCACAATCCTAAAGAGAGGTACTATTATAATCTTCATTTTATAGATAACAAAACTGGGGCTTAGATAAGTTAAATAACTTGCCTGAGTTTACCAGCTAGTTAATAGCACAGTAGGATTCAAACCTGACTGGCAGAGTTTATGTTATTAAAGCATTGTACCATGTATTTTGTAATCTCTATTGCATGTACATTAATGTAAATGAAAGTTTCCTGCCTTTATGATTTATATATTTGTTAATAATACAAAAGCAAAATTATATTGTTATAAAACCCCAAATAATTTTAATCTCAATTTGCAACGTAATCCACATTTTACATATCTGTAAACAATAAAAGTTTTAGTATACAAATGCCTTAGAAAGAATTCAATTTGGTCCAATAATTTTATAGTCAGGATAAAGTCATACTTATAATTTATAATTTTCTGTCCAGGTTTTTAATAAAAATCACTAATGGTAAATGGAACACTATCATTTTATAGAGAAATAGTATGAAATTACATTGAGAAATAAGAATAGTCATTAAACATTAAGATTTTATTACAACCCAGGCATGATATATTTCTTTATACTTAAGGAATACATATAAAACAATCTTAGAGTAAAAAATAGAAGACAACTTGCTTTTTTGTACCAAGTCAATCAAACAGAAACCTGAATAATCTTGTTTTAAGATGAGAGTCATTTATACTTGGCAGGCATTTTCTTCCAATGAAAAAACAAAATCAATGTGCCATTATCTTGACCCTTATAAAAATGTTTATGAAAAGCATTTAGGCCATTGATTCTCACAGTTGGCTGAATATTGGAATCACCTAGATTAAAAAAATACTAATCCCTATACAACATCCCTGAAATTCAGATTTAATTAGTGTAAGTTAGGCCCTGGGCATATAGACTGTTTTAAAACTCCTCGGGTGAGTCTAATGTGCTGTACCAGTTTGAAAACCACTAGCTTAAAGACCTGTTCCATCATCATAGAAGTCAGTCTTTAGCTGAATGATTCTATACACCCTGATTTCCGTGGGTAGTGTTGTTATTTTAAGCATCTGATAGGTGTATCTCCCTTGATTAAAAAATAAATACCTTATGGAAGAGATGATACGTTTTATTTATCATTGTCTCCGCATATCTGGAACAATGAAAGGCACATAGCAGTTGCTAAATAAATATCTTTTGAATGAATATATGATTGCCTTATACATCTTTTATATCCCCATCTTCTAACAGATTATGAAAATGAGAATTCAAAAAATATATATATTGAACAAATGAATGACTGAAGCAGTTGGGGATAATATTTAAGGCAAAGAAATCTGATAAAATATACACATATTATAAAAACACATACATATATATAAATAGATCAAAAGTAGAAAAAGAATATATGAGAGTGCAACATTTGGCAGCTGAGAATTATTTCATTGAGTTTTCAAATATTCTTCACATTCTTATACTTAGAAACAAAGAAGTAACCCCAAACAACTAATTCATTAGCTAATATTTCAGAACTTGCATGTATGCAGATAAATTTTCTTTTAAAAACAGAATTATAGTTTAATCCCTAACACAGCTCAGTTTTCAAAATTCAAGTAAATAAAATTTTAGCACACATCATGATAGCCTTATTGGATAGCTGTGTTAAAAACAGAAAGTATTTGGTATCACCTATTGTTATGTGCTCTCAATTGAGACCTAGTTAGTTTACTAGGAGTCTCACATTGATAAACAACTATTTTGGCACTTCCTTACATAATGCGTTTATTTAGAAATACCTTATTAATGACAGACTTCCTTTTGAGTAGCTACATTCTCAGATACGGCTTCATTTATCAAAGTTCCACAAGTATTACATAATTTTTAATTCAGTTAGTATCTTAGACTACGGAACTTTGGTTTTCTTAAAATCAGCATTGGTTGCTTGATTGTAGGTTTGTCACCAAAAAGTGCTGCTTCACTCTCTGTGGTTGGAAATCTTTTCTGATATATCAAGGGATATTCCTTCTGAAACTTAAAAATGAGGTGAGAAATTAGAAGGTATTTAACATTATTTCCCCAGCTGAAGCAGTGCTCAACATTTTATAAGAATTCAGTGTCTTTCTCAAAGAAGTATTATAGAGATTAGTATCCTTTCATTTTATACTTGCCTTTCCCTCTCTCTTCTCATGTGAATACTGTAAGATCTGTTAGATCTCATTAACATTAACATTCTAGGATTCTTTCTCTTCTGATGTTAATTCTCCCCCTAAATTCCAGATCTTCTTTCCCACTGGTGAAACCTATAAAGTGCATAGGCATCTAGTATTCATACTTCTTTGAGTGTCTCAGACTTAGAATTGGACGTGCCAAAATCATGTGGCTACTGGGCTTTCAGAGCTAAAAATTCTAAAACATAGCGGTAAGTCACTCAAAGATACATATCCATACCTTATAATTGTTTTCCCAGGCTAATACAAGCTATAATTATACAAAATACTAGTGAAAAAGGAGAGTATATATTATTATTGTTGGTATTATTTCAAAATTCAGGATAAAGAGCAAAATCAGGTAGGTACTCACATGTTTTAGGTTAATGCACATATACAAAACATCATAACATATAGTCCATATACCTCAAACTTAAAATCTAAAATATTAAAATAAGAAAGTAGATTCTAAATGTTATTAACAACCAGGAACAGCAGATTAGAAAATATTTACATAATTGAGAACTTGCTCATTCTCTTACCTGTTTTAGTTTTTTTCTTTTCTCTTTTAGAGGTAAACTCCTGTTTTTAATAATATTTTCTAAAAGTTCTGCAATTGCAGCTTGAGAGGTAGAAACTTTTTGCTCATCAAACTCCTGAGCACTAATCTGCTTACAGTATGAGTAAGTTGGCAAAGGAGCAAATAGTCCATCTCCAGGATTTTCAATCTATAGTGAAGAAAATGATATAACTCTGTTAATTCATGTTCTTATATGATAAAGTATTCTTTTGACGGGATCTAGCACCTATTAAGTTACCACCAATCAAACATTCAGCACATTAAAAAAACTATGCATTATTCAGTAGAGGTATGTAAGTCAGTAGGTTCTAAACCCAGCTCCATAATCTACTTCGTCTGTAGCATTCAACAATGTATTTAACATTTCTTGGTCTGTTTCTTCATCATTAAAATGGAAGTTACATAAGAAAATGTATATAAAGGGCTCAGCACACAATAAGCATTAAATAAAGACAGGTGTTATAATTATTACCATTAACTATGGATTTTATTCTTTTAACTATAAAATAACAATCTAAGTATTATTCTAATTCATCTTAAGACTTTAATGTTCCGACAGTGCAGATAGTAGATGATCAGCATATTTACTGAAATGAAATATTTTTAGTTTTCATGTATTTTTTTTTTGAGGCCTAGGGACATAGGCAGAGCTTCTAGCATCTTCTGATAAGAGAAAGAACTTCTAGGAGACAGTTATAATTATAAGCCAGGGCAATATTAGAATGGTATGTATGGGAAAAACATAAACATGTGTTGGGCAGCCAAAGACAGAATACAATAGATGTCTGTCATTTTGGCTGCTCAGTATTCCTTCTTTCCTTCTTTTAATAGTTCCTTTCCATTTTAACCCCTCTACCTTCACCTTTTGTGAAGAATAAATTCTCCTTTAATCTGTGTAGAACCAATCAGAGTAAGGCCTTGTCTCCATCCTACTCACTCTTAACAACCTAAACGATGCATATTTAACCTCAACTAGGCTAAGAGTCTATATTCAGAGCTTTTAAAATTGGAGATGGAGGAATGACTCTTTTTCCTTCGAACTGCAAATGTAAGGCTCTAACTCATGAACTTCAACTAGCCACATTCCTCATCATGTGAAGGAGCCACTGTCAAACACAGGATCAACACAGAAATAAGAGATGGAGGGATGGAAAGAATCATACAGCTATTTGAGTCCCAGATTCTGTCTACATTCCTGACTTTTAGAGGTTGTTTACAGGAGCTGAAAAAGTCTCCCTTTTTGATTAAGCTACTGAGATGAGTTTGCCACTTGCAACTGACTACTGCAGAGAATTTTAAGACTCACAATACTTACATGTCCCTTTTTTAAGTAGTCAAGATGTTTTTCCACTGCAGTCTGTAAGTAAGAGGGTACTTGAAGAATTTCCTGATGATGATCCATTAAGAAAGAAACTAATCTTCCAGCAAGAAGCTCATCAAGATCCACTTCTTCAGCACAGCATAACACACATCGAGAAAAGGTATGTATCATCTAGAGAAATATTAAAAGATGTGCATTTCAAAAGCTAAGGTTGCATACAAACTAGAGTATCAGTAATTTCCAGGTAGCATTATGTGAAGTATTGGGATAAAGTGATAAGCAGCCCTCAGTTTAAAAATGAGGACAATGATTTATACAGTTAGAAATGTAAGAATTTGATTATACTTAAATCCGTTTTGAAGTTTTTCCATGGCTGAGCATGGTGGCTCATGCCTGTAATCTAAGCACTTTGGGAGGCTGAAGTGAGAGGCTCACTTGAGATAAGGAGTTTGAAGCCAGCCTAGGCAACATAGTGAAACCCTGTATCTAAAATAAATAAAAAACTAGCCAGGCATGATGGTACATGCCTGTTTCTTGAGCCCAGGAATTCCAGGCTGCAGTGAGCTGTGATCACACCACTGTACTCCAGCCTGGGTAACAGAGCATGATCCTGTGTAACCAGAAAAAAAAAAAAAAAAAGGTATATCCATAATGTAATTCCCAAGAATTATAAAAGGCTTTGGTTTTTCTACAATTTTGTCACAATTTTATCAGTAAACACCATAGGTTCTATTAATACCACATATATATGTTGCTTAAGCTTAAAGATGGTCAGAGAACAATAACTAATTACATTAAATGAACCCCACAAAAAAACAGAAAACAGGAGAATGTATAACATATAGAACACTTATATTTATAAGTGGTTGCAAAGTTGATGCCACTTAGCTTTTGAAATGCTGGAAAATAGTTTTGAAATTCTGTCAGTCTTTAGACAGCAATTTAAAACATACATTTTTCAATTCCATCTTATGGGATCTTCAAATCCTGGGATAAAATTAATTACTATCACTTATTACTCTCATTACTCTCACTTATATCTATGCAACCCTCTAACTGTAACACACATACACACCTCATTCTAAAATACTTAGAAATCAGAATTCTGTTTTAAGTATTTCATACATAGTAGAAGATTAGCATATTTACAGAATTGATAGATTTTTAGTTTTATTCCTACACATCAGTCAGGGTTTTCTGTCTCCTTCCATGGCTCAGACCTCAGCCTTTTGCTCTTTCTCCACATTCTCAGCCTTGTAGAGCTCATCTACTCTCATAGCTTCAAGTACTATCCCTATGTAAAAGACCAAAACAATTTGCCTTCTCCCCTGATCTTTCTTCACCTGGCTCATAATTCCAACATTCTGCTGGATAAATTTCACTTAGAGGTCCTATGACTTCAAATTCTAAAAGTGCAAAATCAAAATTATCGCCTTCCCAGTCATGTCTCTGAAAACATCTTCCTCTATAAACTTCCTATGCTTTTTAATAGTGCTATAATTTCTCAAGAATAATTCCTCATCTTTATATTAGGTCTGTCATTGTTAAAGAACTATCTTTAATAACAAGTGGAAGAAAGCATAACTCTAGATTCCTTGCTATAAAAGCCTCTTGTCAATTGAAGTTGCATTTTGAGGAAGTGGTGACTTAAAAAAAAAAGAGAGAGAGATTAAAGATACTATTTCAAGAGTTCATTTGCAATCAATTATCTGCATATGAATGCCCTTGTCCTCATTTCACATGGAGCCTAAGGCTGTTTGGCAATAGTGCTTCCCAACTTCTTGTCCACAATGACCTACATTTCCTAACAGGCATGTACCATCATGCCTGGCTACTTTTTTATTTATTTTAGATACAGGGTTTCACTATGTTGCCTAGGCTGGCTTCACTATATTCTCTGAAACACTGACTTACTGTATTAAGTTCCATTAGTTCTCTACTTCCACAGTTACAGTCTCCTTAAGCTTTCAACAGTACCTACATTTCCTCTTCCTTATCCACCAAACAAAACTGGCACAAGGCAACATAACGTGTTCTGACTGGTCAATCACTATGAAGTGATTCAGGATGAATGAGCAGGCAAAGTCCTCAGTCAAGATTAACACCAGCATGTGAAAGTATAACGAGCATGCACAAAAGATTAATACACTAAAATTCTGCTGTTAGGAAAGGGTAAAGAGCCTTTCCAACCTAAGAATCTAGCACTTTAAGACTGAGACATCACTTGAGTAGTACTTTTACATAGTTTGGTTTTCTTATTTTGGTTTATGAATCAGATTTATTCTTTCTGTAAGAAATCAACTTACCAGTGATCTCATACCCATTGTATCATGAAGTTTGGGCATATCAACATTTTGACTCATTCGGGAAATCATACGCATTAAAAGTTGCAGCTTTCTACGATTTGGTGGGGGAAGTAACAAACAACATAACTGTAGAGCATCGATGGCAACCCTCTCTAAATGAGGTTGCAGCAAACCTAGAATACAAAAATACCCCCCCAAAAAATCATCGATGACACTAGTTTCTTTCATATTACCAGTATATACACCTATAGAAAGAAGGTAAAAAAATATCTTAGTATTTCATTTCTTTTAACTATTTCTAGATATTACATTCCTCGAAAGCATGGTAAGATTCTCATTTTCTTTACAACTTATTTCTAAGTATAAAAATTCTTCACTTATTACAAATAAAGTGACTCGGAATAAATGAAATTGCAAACAAGAAAATAAGTGCTTTAGGTAAATAGAATAAATCTTGGTTACGTCATAGACAAAAATCTTTTATAATAATTCCTCTTGGAGGAAAAAAAATTAAGCAACTTCAAGGAATAAAAGCCAGGTAAGCAAAACACAGAGTTAGTAAACACTAAAAGTTAATATTGCATGCATTGAGAGCAACAGCCTTACTTTGTGTGCCAGTCAACATAGAAGAAGCTGGAAGTAAAGAATTTTCTGAAAGTTCTATTGTACTTTTGCAGAGTCTTTTATTGATTGTGGCACTAGACTCTCCGAGTTCACCTTCCATAGCTGTTTGCACACTTGTGCTGCCTTGTCCAACATTTGGTTTCATGATAATTTCAGCCACTGGTGTATTGATATAACTATTCCTTCTTGTACTACTTCTTAAAAGCAAACTCTGAGACCTACAAAGCTCTTTTGACTTGCATTTCCCATTACACAACTCCTCTTGGTCTTGAACAGTCAAAGTAGAGGTTCTCTTAAAACCAGCACTGAATGGCTTTTGAGTATTTTCCTCTGAATGAAGATTCAACAGGAATTCCTGTTTAGGTTTAGACTCTAAAAATAGTTTATTATTTTGTCCTTTTATGTTCAGAAAAGATTGATGAAAGACACTGGATGCCTCTTTACTTGAATTCCCTGACACATCTACAATTCCTTCCAAAGAACAGCACCTTGGTTTGTTGTTAGAGGCTAGATCATGCATACTGCTTAACCCTATTAAATTATGACAACTTCCTCCCATTATGTCATTAGCACTCACTCTTCTGTTTCTTAAATTAACTAGCTGCGTTTTCTTAGCACATCTTTCTTGAAATCCTGGATTGCTTATCTGTAGTCTCTCAGTAGAATCTGATTCTTCTTTGTTTTTTTCTCTATGAAGCAGACTGAGAAGAAGGCACTCAGTTGATTTGAAGGAATTCAAATTGTTTAAGTGAAGGAATTTTGAAGACTGTGGATCATCTTGGATTTTATGTATCCCACTGGATCTATCTGAAACTGTGACGTAGCCACAAACAACTACCAGGAAATGAAACAAAAATTAAGATGCAACTGTATGACAGTGGACAAAAATAAAACAAAAACAATAGTAAAGTTAAAAAATAAAGCATTACTACAGTGTATGTTGTTAGTATAGTATACATAGTAGTTGCTTAATTCAGAAGCCACTTAAATAGGACACATGCAACATTCGGTTACAAACGTGCAAGACAGATGAGTGGTTTTCCCACTTGTAATATAACTTTAAAAAATTATTTCAACAGCCTAATTAAATGGATTGAGCCAGAATACGTTTAAAAATATCTGTTCTCAGTCTGCAAGTACTAGAAGCCTCATAAATATAAGACAATTGTAGTGTTATAAAATACATATATTTGACCTTTGTCCTTAGTACCTGGTATGGAGCTCCTAAAATCCTTGGAATTTCCTGAATGATAAAGGTCTTTGGTTATTCATAACAAGCCTATTTCAACATATCTGAGTTCATGCTAAGGTAACTGAGGGCTGGCCATGATTGGAATTTTCATCACCAACTACAACCTTGTGGGAGGAGAAATGGGCTAGAGATTGAGTTCAACTGACAACAGTGACCAACCATTTGGTCAGTCATGCCTTGGTAATTAAACTTCAATTAAAACTCTAAAATATGCAGGCTGAGGGAGTTTCTAGGTTGGTCAAACACATGGATGTGCTGGGATCACGACATGACTAGAAAGGGTAGAGAAACTCTGTGCTACCCTCACCCTCATACCTTGTCCTGTGTAACTCGTCCATTTGGCTATTCTTGAGATCTAGCTTTTATAATAAACTAATAGTTATAGGTAAAGTGCTTTTCTGAGTTCTGTGAATCACTGTAGTGAATTATTGAATCTGGTAGGGGGTTGAGGGAAGTCCCGAATTGGTAGTTGGCTGGGTGGAAGTATGAGTAACCTGGGGACCTTATTTCACTGAATTTTAAAATAATTTGTAGGCTGCCACCTTCATATTTACCTATGGTTTTAGATCTTCTAAATTATAAGAAATGTGAAACTTTAACAAAATGAACAAAAATCAGTAAAATCCATACATACCCAAAATGTTCACAAATAATTCGTAATATTCAAAAGTAAGTAGAGGTTCAGGGAGATCTAGAAAATAATCTGCGATTGTTCTGAATACATCTCGTTCAAATCCAACATAAGTTGGATTATTCATATCATTGCTTCTTGGCCCTAAGAAGTAGAAGGCAAAAGAAGAAGGTAAAGTATATTTTAATTTAAATACAATTTTTAAATACAAAAAGTATAAAATCTGTGTTTCATGAAGGAGTTATGTTTAACAACAAATTCTGCCACAGTTCAAAAATTTAAAGGGCATATCTCATTATTCCTCATTATCTTTCCACTAGAAGCAGTCAATTGCTAGTATTTTGTTTTATTTCAACATTTGTGTACCTGAAAAATCATACATAAAGCAAAATTTTAATATCATTTTAAAAGCATTAGGGAAGCTTAGTTTACTAAGATTTTACTGTAATTCATTTTGTAAAGGAAAGAATATTTGGATAATACAAATAATTCCTTCAAATTGTCTTTTTGTAAATTTACATTTTTATGAATACATTTTGTCTGACATGAAACATAGCCTTAATGAATTTAAATAATATCTTTACATTGTTGTTTCTTAAGCTTGACACAACTATTGAAATAATCATACTTACTCATTTGTGTTTTCCTCAAAAATAAGATCTGATCTCATTTTATAGATAAGAAAACTCGGGCTAAGAGTACCTTGCCCAAGATGAAAAAGACTTTGGTAGTAAAGTTTGAATTAGAAGTTAGAGCAGTGTAAAATAAGAGCAAGGCCCAGGACTTTTAGCTCCAACAACACTTAAAGTGTGGTTCATGGATTATATCACAGAATCATCCAATGTGCCTATTAAAAATACAAACTCCTCTACGGAGACCAGAATCCATGAAGGTGGGGCCAGAAATTTACTGACCTAGAAATGTTTGCTTCTGGTTCACTAACTGAGTGGTTTCCAAACACTAACCTGAGAACCTTCACCATAATCATCTTCTGGGGGCATTTTTTTTTTTTAAAGATTCCTGACCTACTAAATCAACCACTTCAGAATCTCTAGAGAGTCTCTTTAGTGACTGTGGTGTGCATCCAGGTTTTAGAGCCATTATACTATCTTCCAAGTTAAAATGTTTCTCTTCCCAAGTCCAAATACTATTTCTTACTTCCCTGTTTCCAAACTTTTGTATGGACATACAAATGTGAGAACACACTAAAAAGAATTAAAGAAAACAATTCCCACTCTTAACAATAGAGCAAAATAGATATTTTTTTAAGGACATAAGAAATAGTATGTGGAATAAAAGATTTGATAATCATTAGAAAGTTCTCTAAGACAGAAAAATACATGTTTACAGGAATTAAAAATATTAAAAATATAGAATTTGTAGAGAATCTAGGTTTGAGCTCTAGCTCCTTTGCACTAAAAGAAGATACTCTAAGCTTTGGTTTTCTCTGTTGGAAAAATTGGGATGATATACTGATTACTAATTCCTACATCTCACAGAATTACTCTAGGGGATCCAATAACAAGTAAAGTAAGTCTTAACTGTGCCTCTGGCTAAATACATTGTTGCTAATTTGGAATCCAGTAAGTTATATAATTGGTATCGTTTAGGTATTACATAGACTGGAAAGAGAAGGAAGACAGGCTCCCTAAAGACTGGATGTCAGAGAAATCCCTGTCAGTATGCCTATCTGAATTCCTAACTGTGAGCAAAGGAAAGAAAGAGAAGAATACTTAACTATACTTGGAAAGTAGAAAGACAAATTCAAGTCTTAAGTTCATAATAAAGATTTTTATCTTAATTTGACAAATAAACTGTTTCTGTAAATGTATTTACTTTATTGCTATTTATTCAATGTCATTTTATCATATTGACACCCAGTGGACAACAAAGGAATATAAAGTTACCTTGAACATTAATAAATCCCTATTAGCATTTTAGAAAATGCTAATTTTACATGAACTAGAAAATTATATTTGTAACTAAAACATAATTTAGTTTTTGATGATTTAGCTTATATCTTTGTACATTTAAAAAATTAACTTTGAAAGCAATTAGGATTTTGTACTCATACTAGGGTTTTATGTTACAAAAATCAATTATCACTGATCATGACGAAAAAGCTCGATCAATTAAATGCTAAAAAAATTTCTGGATTAGTGACTGATAAGGTTTGGATCTGTCCTCACCCAAATCTCATGCCAAATTGGTAATCCCCAGTATTGCAGGTGGGGCCTGGTGGGAGGTGACTGAATCATGGGGGTGTATTTCCCCTTTGGTGCTGTTCTTGTGATACCGAGTGAGTTATCACAAGATCTGGTTGCTTAAAAGTGTGTACCACCTCCGCACACAACCTTCCTCCTGTTCTGGTTGCTTAAAAGTGTGTACCACCTCCGCACACAACCTTCCTCCTGTTCCAGCCACGTAAGACGTGCCTGCTTCTCCTCCGCCTTCTGCCATGACTGTAAGTTGTAAGTTTCCTAAGGCCTCCTCAGCCATGTTTCCTATAAAGCCTGTGGAACCATGAGCCAATTAAACCTCTATTCTTTATAAATGACCCTGTCTCAAGCATTTCTTTATAGTAGCACGAGAACAAACTAATACAATAACAGATAATCTTTTTTTCATAACATAAAGTCACATTAATATATCTAGTATTCTATGCTTCTACACTATAGAAATCCCATTGAGTTCAAGCCATTTGAACTCTGTGCCTTATTCATGCAATTAGTGTGGATTTCACTTAAAAAATCCTTTGAGATCCTCTAGGCTATGACTTTATAATTTATGTGAACTAAACCATAAATAATATGCTTGAATTAAAAAATCACCTTCTTTCTAAACAGAAAAAGTTAAGGGCTCCATAATGTAATAAATTCCACTAGACTTTGATTTATATGTCAAGATAAATGATATACTTTAATTGTATCAGGACTTTAATAAATTATTTTAAAAATTTCCTTGGTTCGTGTTAAATACTATCACACACACACACACACATATTTAACTTACAATTTGCTAGGCACTTCATGGCAGATAATACCCAGTGAGGGAGGTCATCTACACAAAAAGAAAAATATTACTAAGTAAACCGTACAATTTTTATGACAGTATATTTCAAAATATCACACTTATGTGCAATTAAATGTATCTATACACATACACATACATGTTACATTTGTATATGTGTGTATTACCAGGATTAAAAAGTATTATATGTGTAATAAGACACAGGATCAAGTCAATATTTTAAAATAGAAAAAGTCTGAAAAAAATTATAGAGATTCTGAGTTTGGTCCATATTACATATAACAACTAAATACTGCCAAATTGAGGATTAATTATTTTGAGGGAGTGTTTAGATATAAATTCCACATTCATTTTTATCTACTACCACTACCTTTTCTTCATCCCTGTTTCTATTCTGCCTATTGCTATGCTATTTGAATATTAATGATTTGGGTGAGACCTATGATTGAAATGAACTGTATCTCATTATTATGCTCCTTTTATAGTGAAGTTTGCTTAAAATCTTTCAAATGCTACTGAATAAAATATGTTCCATAGAAATCTAGCACTTTTTTTTACACAGGGTTACAAAGAATAGAAATCTTAAATGAGGGCATATACTGTTAACCATGTTATTTTAGGTAATGGAAGAAGGGACTGGTCTACAGCCACATGCATAAGTCACATAGCAAACTCATCAGTTTTAACATTTACCTTTTGCTCCTATAATTAAAAACTCAAAGTTATTGCCCATAAAAAGAAAACCAAAGTAATATATGTCAGTTAATTCCACAGCCAGAAACTTAGCACAAAAACATTAGCTACAATTTTGAGAGATTTATTGATACCTTTCTCATAATCTAAGTTTTCTAATACATCTATCTAGCTTGAATCATTTCCCTGATTTTTGTATCTAAATCTGAAATCAATCAACTATATAAATATATAAAACATAAAAGCCAGTCCCTTTAGAATCTTCATCTTTAAAGTCTGAGCTTATTTTGTTGTGTTATTACAGTTTTGTATATATGTTTGACTCCTGTTAATTTGTACATAACTACTCATGTAAACCTCATGAGCGTATGGACCATTTCTATCTTATCATTAAACTTTAGCACAATGTCTGACATGTTGGAGGCCCTCAACAAAAATGTGCTTAATCAAAACTTTTCTTATACTTGTATAACTTTTGGATGCTTAACTTTGTCATTTTTTTAATACCATGCGTAAATCTATCTTAGCAGATAAAATATTTCTTATAATAGCATGAATAATACTCACTTAAAAATTACTCCACTGTTATTACTAAAGCACTTATGATAGCCCCTCTGATGCTCCATGAAAGTATTCTACTTTCAACATTTGGGTCTCTCTTTACACCACTTGCAACCTTGTTGGCAAGTTTTTAAAAGTTCCAATTATTTTATTAATACCAACCTGATTTGTTTTGTAGTATAACTACTCCATGTTTACTTGTATTAGCCATGTTGTACATTATATATTGGGGAATTACTTGTTTTGGATTTATGACTTCTTCTAGGGATGGCACACCTAAAATGGTTTGCAGGCTAAATAGAAGAAAGAATATTAACTTTTTTTCTTCGTAAATAGGATAGATTATACATATGAATGAATATGACTAGCAGACAAAGCCATCAGAATATTTTATTTTTCTTAACCAGATTTCTAAGACTTATATTTAGTATCCCCTTTCAAATGTATTTATCTCAATAATCTTAAAAGGATTCCAATAGATATCCCCAACTATGGCCACAATGTTGATTCAAAGAAAAGCTGAATCATACCAAAGCACTCAATTTCTACTCTCTTAAGCTATAACAAGAGTATTTATTTAAAAACACATATACAGGTTGCATTCTAACCTTTGATAATTAATCTGTTCTGATTCATTTGCATATTTTGATGAAAATGTCAAACTAATAATCTGAACACTTCAGGAACTTCATTAAAGCTTAATTTTATCTTACTAGATCAGAATAACATATCTCCAAACTTCTTCAACATTTTCCTGGCTTAGTTCTCTATTATCAGCTGCATTTTCTTGATCTTCTTTGATTATTTCATGCTTTATTTTCTCGGCATTTTCCTGAAAAAAGGATTATTTTGGTTTAACCTGGTATGCTCAAATTTTTAAATACTGAAAGCAACAATAATTCTATTACTATCAGTCCATTGTGGAGCTATAAAGTATCTCCTGAAGAAATAATGTAACACGGTAATGGGGTTTTTAATTTTGCAGTTGTCCCTAGCACCCTCAAATCAATTTAAACCAAAACACACTTACATTATATAACTGTTGTTTTCAATTATGTCTCACTACCATTTTTATTATTCTTTCTATGGGTCACAGACAATTTTATACATACATTTTCAGAATGTAATGTAGGTTAGAAGGTTTCAGTTCTGGATTTAAATCCAGAGACTCCGTCTCAAAAAAAAAAAAAAAAAAAAGAATCATTTACTTTTAATGATTCTATTATTGAGTACACCATAATTATATTTAAACTAGTAATTAGTAAAAGGATGTGTTACCTGAGATAAATGTAATCCATGCTTTTTAGGAGTTCTACGAGATAAGTTTCGTAATTTAAAAATACTATCTTTATCTTTGGAAAAGTTCTCTATGTTGTTTTTTCGCAACTCTGGATGCCTTCGTGGTGGAGTTTTAAGTGGCGAAGCTGCAGGAAATCTGGTTTAAAAATAATAAGCAATTAAATAAGGTGAGATTAGAAACAAACTTTTAGAGTCTACTTATTTTAAAATTCACATAAAGAGCCTGATTTATTAATACTACCAAGTAATAAAGATTCTAGACAAACAAATTTTCTCATTAAATCTTTAAAAAAATAGGTTTCTTCTTTCTTTAGTATATTGTGTATATTTTAACTTTATTTCTGGATAATTCAGGGTTATTACTAGGGTCAATTCTGGTAGAGGGGTATTGCTTACAGAAAAAATGGCTCTAGAATGCTACATTTTCTAAATTTCTTTGATGAGTTATCTAGTTTGTATATTCCCCCTTTTGTTTGTGCTTGTCCTACATTCTGGAACTTAGTTTCTGCTGCTTCTTTTGATTGTAATATTTTGGCCTCCTTTTATTTTAATATAAAATATTTCAAAGATATAATAAAACAATACCCATGTATGTAACTGGCAACCAATGTAATTGTTGACATTTTGCGACTTCTCCTTTATTATTCTTTTAACTTTTATTTTAAGTTTAGGGGTACATGTGCAGGTTTCTTACATAGGTAAACTTGTGTTGTGGAGGTTTGTTGTACAGATTATTTCATCACCCAAGTATTAAGTCGAGTACCCATTAGTCATTTTTCCTGATCCTATCCCTTCTCATACCTTCCATCGTCCAGTAGGCTCCAATGTCTATTGTTCCCCTCTATGTGTCCATGTGTTCTCATCAGTTAGCTCCCACTTGTAAGTGAGAGCGTGTGGTATTTAGTTTTCTGTTCCTTAGTTAGTTTGCCTCCACCTCCATCTATGTTCCTGCAAAGTACATCATCTCATTCTTTTTTATGGCTGCATAGTATTCCATGGTGTATATGTATACATTTTTTTATCTAGTATGCCACTGATGGACATTCAGGTTGATTCTTTGTCTTTGCTATTGTGAATAGTTCTGCACTGAACATACGTGTACATGTGTCTTCATGACAGAATGATTTATATGCCTTTGAGTATATACCTAGTAATGGGATTGCTAGGTTAAATGGTAGTTCTGGTTTTAGGATTTTAATGAACCACTATACTGTTGTCCACAATTCATATGGAACCAAAAAAAGAGCCCAGATAGCCAAGGCTATCCTAAGGAAAAAGAGCAAAGCTGGAAGCATCATGCTCCCAGACTTTAAATCATACTATAGGGCTGCAGTAAGCAAAACAAAATGGTACTGGTGTAAAAACCAACACATAGACTAATGAAACACAATAGAGAGCCCGGAAATAAGACCATGCACCTACAACCATCCGATCTTCAGCAAAGCTGACAAAAACAAGCAATGGGGGAAACGATTTCCTATTTAACAAATGGTGCTGGGATAACTGGTTAGTCACATGCAGAAGATTGAAATGGGACCCCTTCCTTACACCACATACAAAAATGAACTCAAGATGGATTAAAGACTTAAGTGTAAAACCCAAAACTATAGAAAACCTGGAAGAAAACCTAGGCAATCTCATTCTGGACACTGGAATGGGTAAAGATTTCATGATGAAGATGCCGAAAGCAACTGTAACAAAGGGAAAAACTGACAGGTGGGATATAATTAAATGAAAGAGCTACACAGAAAAAGAAACTATCAATGGAGTCAACAAACAACCTATGGAATGGGAGAAAATTTTTGCAAACTATGAATCTGACAAAGCTCTAGTATCCAGCATTTACAAGGAACTTAAACAAATTTACAAACAACTCCATTGAAAAGGGGGCAAACGACAAGCACTGACACTTTTCAAAAGAAGACATATATGCGGCCAACAAGCATATGAAAAAAGTTCAATATTACTGATTATTGGAGAAATGTAAATCAAAACCATAATGAGATGCCATCTCATACCAGTCAGAATGGCTACTATTAAAAAATAAAAAAATAACAGGTGCTGGCAAGGTTGCAGACAAAATGGAATGTTTATACACTGTTGGTGGGAGTGTAAATAACTCCTTTTTCTAAAAAAATGAAATTCTTTGCTCACTCATATCCCCCTCTTCCTAAGGGAGAGTAAAATATAAACTTATAGTTTCATAAAATAAGCCTATAGTTGTATTTCTTTTTCATGTTTTTATACTTTTAATAAATGTATATAAACAATATGTGGTTTGGTGTTTTTTCACTTTTTTGTATCTTTTACATCTTTTTTTTTCCTTCTCTGTCACCCAGTATGGAGTGCAGTAGTGTGATTATAGCTGACTACAGTCTCAATCTCTCGGGCTCAGCCTCCCAAGCAGATGAGTCAACAGGCACCAGGCACGTGCCACCATGCCTAATTTTTTTTTTTTTGTAGAGACAAGGTCTCCCTATGTTGTCCAGACTGGTCTCGAATCCCTGGATTCAAGTGACACTCCTGCCTCGGCCTCCAAAAGTGCTGGGATTACAGGTGTGAGCCACCCTGCCTGGCCTCATACATCAAATTTATTCAAAAAGTTTGTAGTGATCTCAAAAGTTTGAAGACCTCAGAAGTGTGACCTTGGTCTTCAAAATTCTCTTAGACTTTTACCAAATGAGTTTTAGAATCTGCTTATCAAGTTCCACAAAGAAACTATATTGAAGTTTTGAATGAAAATGCACTGAATTTCTATTTCATTTTGGGAGGAATTGACTTGTATATACATGATACTAAGTATTTTCATTCATGAACAGGGTATCTTTCTCCATTTATTCTATTTAATACAATTTAATACTTTTCTCCAATAAGGTTTTACACATTTTTGGTAAACTTTATTTTTACATACTTTATAGTTTTGTTACCATCTTTGTAAAAAGACTAGGAGAGGCCAGGCGTGCTGGCTCATGCCTGTAATCCTGGCACTTTGGAAGGCCAAGGTGGGTGGATTGCTTGAGGTCAGGAGTTTGAGACCAGTCTGGGAAACACAGTGAAACCCCATGTTCACAAAAAATGCAAAAATTAGCTGGGCGTGGTGGTGTGCGCCTGTTGTCCCGGCTACTTGGGAGGCTGAAGTGGGAGGATTGCTTGAGCCTGGGAGGCAGAAAAGGCTAGGGGCAGAGAGACTAGTTGAGGATTTATGCAGAAATCCAAGTAAAACATAAACAAAACAAATAAAGAGAAATCCAGGTAAGAATTATAGCCTAACAAAAAGAAGATTCATCTTGGAGAGAGATGTGCACAGATCAGAAAACTACTTAGGCAGCACAATAGACTAAATCATATTTAAAGGAGAAGAAAGGGAAAGAATCAAGGCAACTAGAGGGAAGGCAATGCCATTTATTCAGATAGGAAACCTAAGAAGACAAAATTTAGGTTAGGGGGTGATAGTCATTTTTCTATATGGTATATTTGAAGTGCCTTTCCAGGAGGCAGTTGAAAAAAATGGGCCGAAGGCTCAGGAGAGATATTTCAAGAGAGGCCTGAAAGTCTTAAGAAAAGTAGGTGAAGACATGGCATGAGATTGCCTAGGGAGAAGATGAAGTAAGGACAAGGGCGGGAACTTGAAGATGGGTGAGTTAAAGGATGAGCAGCAGTAAAGGAGCCCACAAAGATAACTGAGCAGTAGTTAAGATAGGAAAGATTTGTAGAGTGCTATACAAAACGGATTATTCACGATTGTTATTGTAGTTTACTTGTACGACATAAACCATTTTTGGTACATAGGGAACAATAAATTCTTAGACATTTCATGTGAAAAGTACCTACTGTTGTAGAAAAAAAAAAAGCATGGACATTAGATTCCACAGGCCTACTTTAATGGCTATATACCAAAGAACCGTAGGTCATAAGAGAAAAAGCAATTATGCTGACCTGTAGGAGTCAGAAAAGCTCCACAGAAGAGGTTATAAAAGAGCTGAGATTAAAATAAATGTATAAATTTACCAGCCTGACAAATGTGTACAGTGTCTCACAGTGGAAAAACATTTCAGGCAGACAGAACAAGATTTGTTGAAGCATGGTCTCAGTTTCCCCATCTGTTAAAAGGGGTTAATACCTACCCTGCTTGGCTACTATAGCAATTAAGTAAGAACACATATGTAAATCATCAAACGGAGTTTCTGTTATATCTTAACTGCTTAATAAATATTCTCTTTAACCTGTGGTATACTTCTTCTGTTATCATTGTTATTTTTTGAGAGAGTCTTGCTCTGTTGCCCAGGCTGCAGTGCAGTGGTGCAATCTCAACTCACTGCAACCTCTACCTCCCAGGCTCAAGCACTTCTCGTGCCTCAGTCGCAGGTATGCACCACCAACCACACCCAACTCATTTTTTGTATTTTTAGTAGAGACGGGGTTTCACCACACTAGTCAGGCTGGTCTCAACTCCTAGCCTCAAGTTGATCTGCACACCTCAGCCTCCCAAAGTGCTGGGATTACAGGCATAAGCCACCTCACCTGGCCCTGCTATTTGTTATGTAAGATTTGCTATTATTCTATTACACGTATTCTTAAATTAAATGTTTGAAGGGAAGGATCTGTGAACTTATAAATCTAGAAACTATGCAACTAAGGTCAGTAATACGTCCTTAAAATGTTATAAAGTGTTCAGAATATGCAGAAGTGATATCTCACTATTTCCCTTCCAATTTCCTACTTTATTATATATGCTAACACTTAAAAACTTTAAATTTTGTAGCAATTAAGTTTCACATTACAATTGTTCTAAATGATTTTAATTGAACTGAGAGCATTAATAGTTTTCCAAAGAAATATTACTTCTTTGAAGAAGCTGCTGTTATAGTAAAAGTGTAAGTAGAGATAAAACTACAGTAATTCAGTTTTACAGTTACATATCTGTTCATTACCTGAAGAGCTGGTTGTTATCATCAACATTTTCTGATCCCCACCTCCCTTTGATATCTTCAATTACATGATTCTTAAGAAATTTCCTCAACAGTTGGAGAGTCTGTTGCCTTGTAACTTCAGGACCAAAATTGCTATTATTTCTTAATAGGTCATAAAGCCAATCCACTGCTTCTCCTGCTGTGAAACAATTACCATATTTTTTAAAGTGCTGTCTGTGTTTTCTTAGAGGCATTCCTGCTCGAAAAGATGTGGTAACTTCATTCCACTGTAAAAAGAAGGAAAATATTTTTAAAAATTTGAAGAAAAATTAAATCTCATATTGATTTGAAGTACATTAGGTAAAGATAATTCTTTAATTCACATCTGATTACATCATAAAAATTCTTGAAGAATCATTCATCTTATTTGTGCCATATAAAATTTTATATCTGGTCGGGCATGGTGGCTCACCAGAAGTCGGGAGTTCGAGACCAGCCTGACCAACATGGTGAAAACCCATCTCTACTAAAAATACAAAATTAGCCGGGCATGGTGGCGCATGCCTAAAGTTCCAGCTACTCGGGAGGCTGAGGCAGGAGAATCGCTTGAACCTGGGAGGCGAAGGTTGCAGTGAACTGAGATCGCAGCATTGCACTCCAGCCTGGGCAACAAGAGCAAAACTCAGTCTCACAAAAAAAAAAAAAAAAAGAAAAAGAAAGTACATCTTACACTGCTTTCTTTTTATTAATTCTAGTGCTGTAGTAATATTTTTATGTAACAGTTTTTTTATTAGAAGCACTTCATTGGCTTATCAGCTTCTTTAAGAAACCTAGAAATAAGGAAGAACTACAATCAATATAGAAAACATTCATCCTTGTTTTTTACCTCAATTAATATTAATGTTGGTAGCACTGTGCTTCACATTCATTATTTCACTTTAATTATCACAATTCTATGAAAAGGTACTATTAATTTCTCATTTTTCACATAAGGAAAATAAAGCAGAGAGATTAATAAAATGACCAAGGTCACAGAGGTAGGTGATGAATGTAGGCATTCAAATCCAGGTGTGATTGACTTTAGAACCTGTACTCTCAACTACTGTGCTGGCCAAACAAAGCTTATGGCAGGCAAAGTATCTTTAACATGAAAAATGGCTTATGTATTTACTATAGCATCTCTTTTGTGAAGATTCCTGTAATGAACATAGAACAGATGGGATAAATTAAGTAAGTTGAAAGTCCATTGCATGTTTAATGACCCTGTGACATGTCCATTTTGCAAAGATATTGATAGTTTTTAAACTGTCCTCAAATCAGCCAGACCTCTACATTTATGACCGCTCTAACGGTGAAGCATGGAGGTGATGCTGGTATAGAATAAACACATCACTTTTTAATAGAAAAATCCTACGTTAGCGGTCAAATCTAATTTGCAACCCATTATGCCACTACTAGCTATGTTACTGCTTTTCTAACCTATGTGGCCCCGATACCATAAGACAGAATTTAAGGGCTGAAAACTTGATGATTATATTGTTTTCTTTCCACACTTTCCCACTTTATATATTTATTTATCCAAGAAACTGATATTGAGCTGCTCACTCTGTACTGGCCTGAGGATACAGTAATAAAAATGACAGAAAGGGTCTCTGTACTAAGGGAGATTACAGAATGGCTTTCCTGAGATGTAGTACAGGGGAGTGGTTTTAAGAACAGGCTCTGGAGTTAAGACTAGTAGGGTTGGTTTCCCAGTTCTAGCTCTGCCACTATTGTTTATGACATTTTGGGCCTATCTTCAATCTCTATGCCTCAATCTCCTTAACCACAAAACAGGGACAACAGGACCTAACGAATGGGCTTATTGGAATGATAAAATGATGTAATATATGTGAAGTACTAGTAAGCATTCAGTGCATGTTTTCTTTTTCAGCGTGTTTATACTACTTTCATCTAATGGGTTTTTAAATTATGTGGCAGGACTACCCGATTGAGGTTCCTTCCTGTCCTAAATTCTACCCTTCATATTGATAAATATGGCCAATAACTTCCTAAGTAGCAGAATCCATGTGAGATTGCCATAGCATTAAGATCTGAATTCTACCTCTGCCATTTTCTGTTGATGTGACTTTAGAAGGCATGTAACGTCTGTGAGCCTCAGTGTGCACACTGGTAAAGTGGGGCTAATAATACATGCTCGCCTGAAGGGCATTCCTAAGAGGAAAGTGCTTGTTATTCTACAGATCACAACACACTTTCAAAAACAGCATCCTCCTGGGAAACCCCTTAAGGCGAGCATGTATTAGTAACCTTTACCAGTGTGGAAACAGGCTCGCAGAAGGCAGGGGACTCACCTGACGTCACATAACCAGTACCACAGTATCCTATAGAACCGAAGACCCAACTGCACGAAACGCGTTAGGAGTGCTATACATGCAAATTCAGGAGCCAGCAGCAGCGGTTACTGATGGGTACTCAGAAATACCGTTTGGAAACAGGCAGCTGTTATCCTAGTGCTATTCGGCCGGTACATCCTGCTTTAAACTCCATGGGTTCAATAAACAAAATTGTCACATTCGGGCTTGCCCACAACCTAACCCTACAAAGCTTTGGAGCTCATTCCCAATTGCTCCCTAATTGTGAGGCGGGTAGAAAATCAGGCGAGGTGAGCGGCTAAATCGGAATATTCTAAGACGCCCCCAGGGCACAGGAGTTGCTCCTCAAAGCGAGTCTGGTGCGGCCTACGCGCGGCGCTTCCTTTCGGACCTGAGACCCAGATCCTCAAAACAGAGCGAGCGGTGAGTTTGGCAAGGGTCGCATACCCGTTACTTCTCCTCGCCAGCGTTTTCACTGAACCTAGGGCTCCTGGGACTCATCCCTCCGACCGAGGTAAAACTGCGAACGGTCGAGGTGAAACTGCCAACAGTGGTGACTGCCGTCAGCCCGCTGACCGGTCCCGTCTATCCGAGCTGTCTTACCAGCTTGGTGGCCCGATAAGGCCCGGGAGGCACACCCCGACTCTCCATAGGTCTGTCAGCGCTTGGTGGCGTCCATGGCGGCGAAGGCGACACTCAGGCCCAGCGGCCCGGGTAGTGGCGAGTCTCGGCACAACCGTTGGCCCCGCCGCCGATTTGAATAGCATAGAGGGCTGCGCGGATTGGCCGCGCCCCGGGTCACGTGATGCCGCAGCCAGCCTCGGCACTGAGTCGGCCCCACGGCTGGGGCCGAGGAGACTCGTCAGCGTCCCGGAGCTCCGGTAGCTGGCGCGGGCTGGGGTGGGCTGGGCTGGCCTGGGACCGCCTGGGTGAGACAGGCTCGGGTTTCCCTGGCGCTGCTTCTCTTTCCTGGGGTCTACGGCGAGGCGGAGTCCTGTTTTCGTACTCAGAAGGGATGAGCTGTTTAGTTCCAAACGAAATCATTTGGAGTCCAGCCTTTGGTTTAAGGAAATTTGAAAAGACGAGAAAATACGATTTTTCTGCCTGGCCCTACAGGATCTTCAGCAGTTAGCTTAGAAAGCAAAGCAGCCCGATGCATATATGTCGCAGTTTTTCTCTCTCTCTCTGCTCTCTATCCTCTCTCTCAGCAGGGGCCATGATTCTCTGAAGTGCTAAAATGCAGGTTCACAACCCCTTAATTGTGCAGTAAAATGGATCATTCAGAACCCCCTGATTAGGTGATAAAATGGATCATAGGTAGACTTTCTTAAGTACATACAATGTGGGGCTTGGGAAAGGTTGTGTACAACTTGCCAAATTGCTTCCCTTAAAATCTACCACTGTATAAGAATCCTGGTTATGTTTGGATCATGATTATACACTGAAAATTTCACTAGGATCTTAGAAAATAAATCTTCAGTAGAAGTCAGTTTTCAAATGACAAAAACTACATTCCGAAAGTTAAAGAGACTTAGTCTTAGGTCTCCTTGGCAAAGCACAGACTTCGTGATTTTAATAAATACCCTGTCACCAGTCTGAAACTATCTGATGCTAAGAATCCCTTAGTACAGTGGGAGATTGCTTGAGTGATTTGAAACTGTGGAAGAATTCACTTGGAAATTAAACAGCAGTTTAAGAGGATAGGATGCAGTAAAAAGAGATAAAGGAAAATGTTCAGGGAGTGGTAGTGTAGGTCTGTGGAGTTTTCCTTAATTTGGGTTATTTAGGCAGAAACACATCTGTTTTCTACCAGAACCAGTGGGTAGGAATTTTCAAAACACACTTGGTAACCAGGAACAATCTACTCAATTTTCCACTTATGTTAAGGAAAAATAAAATGATTGATGTTACAAAATAATGTTAACCGTTTCTTACCTGGCTTTATGATACGTTGTCCCAGGAGTTCCCTTTTTGTTTTCTTTTTCCTTTCAGAAGGAAATAGAGATGAGACTGTGGAAGCCAAAATTTATTTTTGCCCAGTTCCCCAAGTTGAAAATCATCTCACATACAGCCTTTGATATAAGTAACCACAGCTTAATAGTACCTTAATAATCCACTGTGGCTGTGGATTCACTCTGCACCATCTACCTTCACATTTATAGTGTCTTTAGATGATAAAATATTCAAAAGTTAGGTTTTTGTTAAATGTGGGTGGTCTGAGTTTCTTTAAGGTAACGTTGCATACCTCTGCTCTTAACAATTATTCATTGATTGCATAGTTTAAATCCTGGACATAATTTTATTTCCTCTCATTACCAGTTCTGTGAGAGTCACTTTATCGTCCTTTTCCTAATTCTACATCAGAATTTCTCAGAGTGGGTTACAAGCCACATGTTTTAGGATTTCCTGCAATACCTGTTAAAATACTGATTCCTGGGATTCCCCAAATCCTAATCAGGTGTGTGTGTGTGTGTGTGTGTGTGTGTGTGTGTCATGGGAGGGAAAGTACAGGGTAAATGTGTAGGGTTGGAGGAGTCTGGATCTCTGAAGGCTATGCAGCTGAGATGCTATAATGCCCATGAACTGCCTAGCTGTGGACTTATATATGAAAGAAATATGACCCTCTGTTAATTTACTCTTCTAGCTGAACCTAACCTAACCTAACCTAACCTACTCATTGTGATACAGTGAGTATCATGTAAGAAAATGAGCTCTCTTTTTTTGTCTGCCACCATGTGAGATATGCCTTTCACCTTCTGCCATGATTGTGAGGCATCTCCAGCCACACAGAACTTAATTCAGGTAGCTGGAGAGAGAATGGTGGATGGGAGGCAGGACTAGATGGCAGCTCCCACTTGGATGGAAAGAGCAGAGTGTGGAGGCTTGCATTGTGAACTTTTGCTCCAGAATGACTGCAGGAATAAATCAGGAGGGCTGAGAGAATTGATAGACCATCTGAAGGAAGCAGATTGCTCCTGCAGGACCCGGGAGACACCCCAAATACTCTGCTGGCTGGTGTCCATGACTGAGAGACCCAAAGACAGTTCACATCATATGATTCTGTGCAGACAACCCCCAGTACCAGCCCAGAGCATGGTAGACTTGCTGACTGAATGAGGAAAAGTTGAAAGCATTCCTCTGAGAACTGGAACAAGACAAGGATGCCCACTCTCACCACTTCTCTTCAACATAGTACTGGAAGTCCTAGCCAGAGCAATCAGACAAGAGAAAGAAATAAAGGGCATCCGAATCAGCAAAGAGGAAGTCAAACTGCCACTTTTTGCTGATGATATGATTTTTTACCTAGAAAATCCTGAAGACTCTTCCAGAAAGCTCCTAGAACTGATAAAATAATTCACAAAGTCTCTGGACACAAAATTAATGTTCACAGATCAGTAGCTCTTCTATACACCAGCAGTGACCAAGCAGAGCATCAAATGAATAACTCAACCCCTTTTACAGTAGCTGCAAAAAATAAAAACAAACAACAACAACAACAAAAAAAAACTTAGATATATCTCACCAAGGAGAAGAAAGACCTCTACAAGGAAAACTACAAAACACGGCTAAAAGAAATCATGGATGACACAAACAAATGGAAACACATTCCATGCTCATGGACGGGTAGAATCAATATTGTAAAAATGACCATACTGCCAAAAGCAATCTACAAATTCAAGGTAATTCCCACAAAAATACCACCATTGTTCTTCACAGAACTAGAAAAAAGAATCCTAAAATTCGTATGGAACCAAAGAACATTCCACACAGCCAAGCCAGACTAAGCAAGAAGAATAAATCTGAAAGCATCACATTACCTGATTTCAAACTATACTGTAAAGCCATAGTCACCAAAACAACATGGTACTGGTATAAAAATGTCACAGAGACCAATGGAGCAGAATAGAGAATGCAGAAGTAAGCCCAGATACAGCCAGCTGATCTTTGACAAAGCAAACAAACACATAAAGTAGGGAAAGAACACCCTATTCAACAGATAGTACTGGGACAATTGGCAAGTCATATGTAGGAGAATAAAACTGGATCCTCATCTCTCACCTTATACAAAAATCAACTCAAGATGGATCAAGGACTTAAATCTAAGACCTGAAACTATAAACATTTTAAAAGATAACATTGGAAAACCTTTCTATACGTTAGCTTAGGCAAGGATTTCATGACAAAGAACCCAAAAGCAAATGCAATAAAAACAAAGATAAATAGCTGGCACTTAATTAAACTAAACAACTTTTGCACAGCAAAAGGAACAGTCAGCAGAGTAAATAGACAACCCACAGAGTAGGAGAAAATCTTCACAATTTATACATCTGACAAAGGACTAATATCCAGGATCTACAATGACTCAAACAAATTGGCAAGAAAAAAATAATCTCATCGAAAAATGGGCTAAGGACATGAATAGACAATTCTCAAAACAAGATATACAAATGGCCAACAAACGTGAAAAAATGCTTGACGTCACTAATGCTCAGGGAAATGCAAATCAGAACCAAAATGTGATGTTACTTTACTCCTGCAAGAATGATCATAATAAAAAAATCAAAAAATAATACATGTTGGTGTGGATGCGATGAATAGGGAACACTTCTACACTGCTGGTGGGAAAGTAAACTAGTACAATCACTATGGAAAACAGTGTGGAGATTCCCTAAATAACTAAAATTAAAACTACCATTTGATTTTGTAATCCCGCTACTGGATATATACTCAGAGGAAAACAAGTAATTGTATGAAAATATACTTGCACTTGCATGTTTATAGCAGCACAACTTGAAATTGCAAAAATGTGGAATCAACCTAAATGCCCATCAGTCAACAAGTAGGTAAAGAAATTGTGGTATACATATATGATAGAATACTACTCAGCCATAAAAAGGAATGAATCAATGGCATTTGCAGCCACCTGGATGAAATTGGAGACTTATTCTAAGTGAAGTAACTCAGGAATGGAAAACCAAACATTGTATGTTCTCATTCATAAGTGGGAGCTAAGCTATGAGCATGCAAAGGCATAAAAATGACACGGTGGACTTTGGAGACTCAGGGGAGAGGGTGGGAAGGGGGTGAGGGATAAAAGACTACAAATAGGATGCAGTGCACACTGTTCGGGTGATGAGTACACCAAAGTCTCACAAATCACCACTAAAGAATTTACTCATGTACAAACACCACCTGTTCTCCAATAACCTATGGAAATAAAAAAATTTTTAAAAAAGAAAATGAATTGCATGTACCCTGTATTATATATAGTGAGACAAAATTTTTCCACCTAGACAGAAGTTATCTATTCTAGTAGGCTTTCCTCATTCTGCCCATGGAGTTCATATGTTACCACTAGAAAATAAGTTCCATGGCCAAGACTTTATTCAGTTTGATTACTGCTCTATCTCCAGCCCCTAAATAGCACATAGTAGGAATGTAATAAATATTTTGTGAATGGATGAATTTTTTCTTATCATAAAAAGGGAAGTTTATATATAGACAATATAATCTAATTTTCTTTTCTTTCTTGGTAACCTTTAAAAAATATGCCTGAAAGTCTGTAAAATTTATTTATCCTTGAAGTTAGCCATTGCACCGTACTATGTCTAGTTATGAGTCTTATTTCATGAATTTTGTCTAATATTTGGTCTGGTCTGAAAATTTTTAGTTTTTTCTTTTAAATTGCTCCTGCCACTTGTCCCCGCTGCTTCTGAAATGATTATTAATTATTTGATCTTCCAAATCTATCTTATTTTTCTGATATCCTTCCTTCTATAATTTTCCTTTTGTTATGTTTTTCTTCAAATTCTGAGATAATTCTTTCAGCTGAGCTTCTGTTTAATTTTCTTTTATGCCCAGTTTTTCATTCATCTCCAGGAAGACTTTTCTGTTCTGTCGTTATTATTTATTTCTGTATTGCCTCCTCTTGATTTAGGCTTGAGAATACGAATTATGTATAAGACTTTAATTATTTTTCCCTTTTATCTTAAACTAACTCATAGTAAAATGCTCAGAATGACCCTCTTCTTTGAACTGCTGATTATTTTATTGTCTGCATTGCTTTTAATTTAAATTTATGTATTCTTATAGAAGACTTTTTTAAAAAATTGAACATCAGTAACTGAGATAAGCCTCTGTGAAGATCAGTTATGTCTATGTAAGTATTTCCCAGATAATGACTTTTTATTTTTCAACCATCATTCCCCAAATTCTGCATCCTCAAGTATTCAGACAGCTAGTATAGTTTAGGATTAGAAGTACAATTGACATGTATTGTCTTGTCTGGCAATCAGCTCTCATTCTTTTGGGAAAAGTATACCTCCTCATTTGGAAAAATAGCCTCATTTGGGAAGATACTTCTCTAGCTTTTTTTTTTTTTTTTTTGAGGCAGAGTCTTGCTCTGTCATTCAGGCTATAGTGCAGTGGTACAATCTTGGCTCACTACAACCTCCACCTCCCAGGTTCAAGTGATCTCCTGTCTCAGCCTCCTGAGTAGCTGGGACTACAGGTGTGTGGCACCACGCCTGGCTAATTTTTGTATTTTTAGTAGGGACGGGTTTCACCATGTTGGCCAGGCTGGTCTCAAACTCCTGACCTCAAGTAATCCTTCCACCTATGGCCTCCCAAAGTGCTGGGATTAAAGGTGTGAGCCACCGTGCCTGGCCCTCTCTAGCTCTAAAATGTATTCTGAGAGAATTTTCTTTCTTGTCTCAGGGATCTAGGAGTGAACACTTGCTCCAACTGAGTCACAGTGTTTTGCTCAACCCATTCCAATGAGGTTGTCACATGACCCAAGCTGAGTCAATAAGATTTTTAAAAACTGGATTAAGAGGGAAAAGCCTTCTCTTTCTGGTGACTAAGATGAGAGGCTATGAGCCAGGAGCCAATGTGGTTATAGTTACACCCGAATGGAGACTCTCTAGTCAGGTGAAATGCACTGATGGCCAAAGAGAAGCAGAAAGGAGAGCTAGAGAGTGCTAATTTTAGTCTTTCTGTGGTTCGCTTAGAATCCTGAAATTTTATTAAATGAGACAATAACAGTTTTTTTTTAAACAAGTCAGTTTAGATTTCTCTCATTTACCCTCCAAAGGTCTCAAGTAAAAGACATGTTTTCAAGAATGCTGATGACAATGACTTTTCTCAAGGGCATGGATGCCATTGAGCTCTTAGGTAAGATTCTATATCATTCCAGTATGTTACAACACTCTATATAGATGTCAGAGCAACTATATAATTGTATTTGGGAGATTTTTCAGGATTGCTGATATAGTTTGGATATTTGCCCTTGCCCAAATCTCATGTTTAATTGTAATTCCTAATGCTGGAGGTGGGTCCTAGTGGGATATGTTTGGATCATGGGAGCAGATTCCTCATGAATGGCTTAGGCCATCCCCTTGATCATAAGTGAGCTCTCTCTCTGAGTTCACAGGAGATCTCGTCATTTAAAAGTGCATGGAACTGCCCACTCTCTCTCACTTGCTCCTGCTCTGGCCATATGACATGCTTGCTCCCCCGTTAGCCTTCCACCATGCTTGTAAACTTCCTGAGACTTCATCAGAAGCCAAGCAGATACCCCGTGCTATGTTTCCTGTACCGCCTGCAAAATCGTGAGCCAATTTAAATTCTTTTCTTTATAAATTACCCAGTCTCAGGTATTTCTTTATAGTAATGCAAGAATGGCCTAATACAATTGCTCACAATAAAGTGCTCTCTTCCTGAGAAATGCAGATGTTTTACAGCTAAGCGTTCTTGAGACCTTTGAATGTTTTTGAGGAGTTTTACCTTCAGAGACCACTGATATCCCACCTAGTACCAAGTAGATGAAAGTCCCTAAGTTCTCCAAAGATTCTGTTAAAGCCTATGGTATAAAATGGACCATCCACATCTACTGAGAAAAACTGGTAGGACAGTGACAGGTACTTGTAGTCATGTTGCCATATCCCATATAATTCTGTGCTGTATTTGTATGTAATAGGTTGATTTACAGGAAAAAAAACCATTTGGGTGTAAACCAAAAGGTAACTGAGACAGGTTTCAATCACTTTCAAAGTTTATTTTGTCAAAGTTGAGGACATGCCCAGGAGACAGGTCTGTACTTTCTCCATAGGTGATTTTGATGGTTTCAGGGGAAAAGCAGGCTGGAGGGGAAAGAGGGAGAGTGTGGTCACATTACTGAATTCATATGTTGCAAGAGAAAAGGAACAGGTATGGGAATAGTCAATTATGTATTCACCTCAGGCTCAGTATATTGTCACTTTACATAAGATAAGGTGAACATAGTAACTTCCTGTGAATATATTTTTTTTCTTTTTTTTGAGACAAAGTCTTGCTCTTGTTACCCAGGCTGTAGTACAATGGCGCAATCTCAGTTCACTGCAACCTACACTTCCTGGATTCAAGCGATTCTCCTGCCTCAGCCTCCTGAGTGCTGGGATTACAGGTGCCTGCCATCACGCCCGGCTAATTTTTGTGTTTTTAGTGGAGACGGGGTTTCACCATATTGGCCAGGCTGGTCTCGAACTCTTGACTTCAGGTGATCCGACCGCCTCCGCTTCCCAAAGTGTTGGGATTACAGGCGTGAGCCACCGCACCCGGCCTCCTGTGAAGATTTTTAACCTTTTATCTGTAGATATTTGCTTAGAAACAAAAGGAAAGGCAGCTTCTTGCATGATTCAGCTTTCAGGTACTTTTTTTTCCTTTTGGCATAGTGAATTGGGCTCCCACTTTTTTAAAATTTTCTTTCGAATTTCTCTCCCCTTTTCTTTTTAAAATCTTCAGAGAAAATGTTTTAGAAGAAAATGAGTCTGTGGTCTTGAGTTTTGTCTCATCTCTCATGGGTAGGATGGTTTATTTCTAGAAAGATCTCATGTTATTAGAAAAGCTCATTATTAATTGTGCAGTTTCACGTACTACAAAGAAAAAAAATAGGGGGAGGAAGAGAGAAATAAAACTACAAACGAACAAAAAAAGGGAGAGCAATCCTGGAAAACCCATAAACGCCGTATTATTCTAAAGTCCATACATCAGTAGGAAGGTATGAAATGGTATATTATATATTTATATAATATATATACACACAATCTATATACACATACATATATGTAAGTGTGTGTGTTTGTACATATACATACGTTGCTATTATTTTCTTCTGAAGTTTAAGTTGTCTAGTTCCAGTTTTCTCAGTTTAACTTTTAGTGATTTCAAATCAGGAAAAATGATGAAAAAAGGAAAAGAAAGAAGGAAAAAATGTAAGATGTTATTCTGGGAACTTGTAGCCAGGAAAAACTTTAGAATTCTGTCCAATTTATAGAAAATAATAAAAATTAAAAAAACATTAGGCAAGGCCAGAACCTAATAACAGGTGTACTATAGTTTATTTTGAAACATGATTTTTCTTTTTCTAATTACCCAACTTTATTAGAGATAAAATCATAGTAGGACCAATTTATTGTGAAATAAGTTTTAGTTTTATACTTGACCTGATTATTTGAATAAAGTACAGCAAGAATAAATTATTTGCCACATAG
This sequence comes from Colobus angolensis palliatus, assembly GCF_000951035.1. Lineage (NCBI taxonomy): Eukaryota > Metazoa > Chordata > Mammalia > Primates > Cercopithecidae > Colobus > Colobus angolensis. The sequence goes on from NW_012114688.1 coordinate 3,046,414, forward strand.
GCTCTTTTTAAATTGGCTTTGATGGAAGTTTGTTCCATAAGGAATCTCAGATTTTTCAAAGCATTGAGCCCAGCCACAGATTTATCTGTGCTTTCAAATACTTACATGAGTTGGGTAAATTGCTCTCCTCTCAAGGTGACAAGATAACTTGGGATTCCTGAGGCTGTCGGAAAGTGACATTCTTTGCTTACCACAGGTCAGGAACCCTGTACAGGGACTGTGTAGACAAGGTATGAGGCCAGTTTTCTCAAAGGGCTTTTATTGACTTTATAAGTCACCTTTGATTATTTAAAGCAGTCTCTTTATATTTGAAAATATGCCATTCCAGTCAAAGCCTTGGTAAGATAACCAGTGTCTTCAATTGGGTCCTGTGCTAAAGAAAACAGATTCTTATTGCACTTATGCAAATAACTATATTGCCATAAGTTAAGAATATTCACAAATAGTTTCCAAATTCTGGAGAAATCAGGTAGAGAGAAAGAAATATGCTCCAACTTTTTCTTACAGGAGTATACTTGACTCACTTGCTAAAAGCTGTAAATAGCTCAAAAGAAAACAAAAGTTTTCTTGACTCTGAAAAACAAAATGAAAAGGATCAGCAACACTTTAAGCAAAAAAAAAAAATCATTAAAAGATTATTTCAGCCTTTTATTAGTTTAGTCCATGCCAGGAATTCTTAGGAATATATTAGCTTTCTATGAGAGTCCTGGAAATTGTTTTGTCTGTTTTGTTTTTCCACTTCAATGGCCCAATTTTCAAAGTTATCAGAGAGTACAAGAGTCCTATAGCTGAATATAAACTGCCTTTTGAAGAGGATTAAAACAAGACAACAATTGTCTGTGGATGACAAAAGTCTTAGAACAGCCACAGTTAAAGATACAATTGGCAAGAAAATCTGATCACCTCTGTGGTATACAGCAACTTAACATAACAATTGTAATTATTGCTGATAATATATACTGAGACATAGCAGAATGTAGAAATTTTATGATTTTATAATACATATTAATAACATTTATATGATTATAGCTTAAAGAAAGAAAGTTAAACATAATTTTATATTTGACAGCGCTTCCTATATGATTTTAGTGTATCAAATAAGCTGAATATATCTCTTTTGGTCTTTGGGGGACCTAATATCTCAAAGCATTAGTTAGGTCCAAAAAACATAATTTAAAATTTGATTATGGAAAGTTTGTCAAATATCAAAGTTTAAAACACTTGATATTACAAAATAGAATTTCAGGTCACTATAAGTCATTTATTTACCAAAAATCATAACTCAAAAATTTTAAAAAGGCAAAAAGCTTTTACTCATTGACAGAGGAGACTTAATTTCCCAAACAATAAGCCCTAACAAAGACAGCACGAGGCCAATTAAATCTGTCTCTCAAATCTTATAAACATCTATAAAATTTAAATAATCTTGACCATAAGATATAGCTTCCATTAAACATTTTCATAACCATTTATAAGTTTTTATAAAGGCAGGTTAATGCTCCAAGAAAACCTTGTTAATCTGACACAGAGACCCTGATGCTGGTCTTGCATCAGTTTGCCTTCAACATTAACATTTAATTTATAAAGAAACTGAATTAATTTTATCTCTCAAAATTGGCCCTTACAATTTCACTTGCCCACCTCTTCCACAATAGTCTCTAGGCCTAGAGGAGTGAAATACTTTTAATTCTTGGCCCTGTGTCTCATGAACACAGTTTGTTTTGATTATCATCTTCCCCCAAGTCTGAAGATGATGCTTTAACTACTGCCCTTGTTTAAGATTTAGCAGGACTTGATGTCCTTTTTAGACCCAAGAATCAAAGCCCTGTAACTTAACAGCATAAGGACTTTAAAAGAATTACAGAAATACTGCATGTTCTCCCTTGTAAGTGGCAGCTAAATGATGAGAACTCAGTGATACAAAGAAAGGAATAACAGACACTGGGGCCTACTTGAGGGTGAAGGGTGGGAGGAGGGAGAGGATTATAAAAAATAACTATTGGGTACAAGGTTTAGTACCCGGGTGATGAAATAAATGGTACAATGAACCTCTGTGACACAAATTTATACCAAACTTGCACATGTACCCCTGAACCTAAAACAAAAGTTAAAAGAAAAAGAAATTACCACAGCCACCCCAAACTTCAGCAATCACAAATTTGATTAGTCAGCAGTCATCAACATCCAGGCAAGACACTCCACTGGCAAAAAGACTATGACTCACTGAAGGCTCAGATAATTGCTAGCATTTTTTAGTAATAAAGTATTTTTAAATTAAGGTAAAAAAAATGTAATACAGAAAGTTACATGAATGTAATAAACTTAATTTTAAAAAGTTTTTAAAAACCTCAGTTTTCCTAAGCAAATCAAAACTTAATAATAATTAAATAGTAATAATTTTAATAAAATGTAAAATCTGTTTGTTAGTCCAGGTATCAAAAGGTGAAAAAACAAAAACAAAGAACCCCCCCTGTGACAAAAAAAAAATCTTCTGCAGTGTGATTCCTTTCCCCTATGGGAAGTCCGCTTAGATAACCTACAAATCGAAAACTAATGAAAATGGTATTTGAATTACTTAGACATAGAAAGAATGTATTCTGGGTCATAAGTGAAAATTTTTAGTTTAATAGAACAATTTAAAGCCAATGCACAGGATGTTATATTGGAAGAAAACATTTGCTTTAGACCTTTAAGATAAAACATTTTTAGCATCAGGCTACAACAATAGTTAGAACCTGAGGAAAATGTTATAGGAGCTGATTAAAAAGTTGAAAGAGAGAGTTATTATCTCAGCCCTTCTCAAAAAGGAAAGAAAGCTCAAAACAGCAAGATGCAATAAAAGTTGAACTTCTGGGTTAAAAATAAATCAAAATTTCTTGTAATTATTTTTTGTTTCATTATTTGACATAGGGTCTCACTCTGTTGCCCAGGCTGTAGTGCAGTGGTGCGATCATGGCTCACTGCAGCCTTGATCTCCTGGGCTCTAGAGATCCTCACACCTCAGCCTTCAGAGTAGCTGGGACTGCAGGTGCATGCCACCATACTGGATAATTTTTTCTTTTTCTTTTTTGTAGAGATTGGGTTTCACTATGTTGCCCAGTCTGGTCTTGAACCCCTGGACTCAAGTGATCTCCCATCTTGGCCTCCCACAGTGCTGGGATTACAGGTGTGAGCCACCATATCCAGCCCTCTTGTAATTTTATTAAGAGATAATACCTTAAGAAAATTTTGTAATTCTAACCAATTATTTAGTGTATTAGTGTATTTTAAATATCAAAGCCCAATCTCTAGAAAGACCATTATAAATAATTTTCTTTTAATTATAGCCAACTTGATCACATAAAGTTTTTTTTTCATGAAGGCTCTTTTTATAAATTTTATTGACTTACACAATCCATTTATGACATGCTTGAGTTTTTCATTTTATCCTAAACATCCTAGTCATTTTATTTTAGGGCAAAAGTTTACCATACAGGATTTTTTTTTTCATATGAAATTATTCCCCCTTCAGTTTTTCTTACCCAAAGTAGCTCTTTATAAGTTTCTTTATATGTCTCTTATTTACTGGTACCTTTTGCCCTGTTTTTTTTTTTTCACGTATTTAACATTTTTATTAGACTTTTATTTAGCCTCATCATAAGAATATAAGGGAGATCATAGATTTGATGTATGAAATTTTTAAATTCACACTAAAATACATTACGATTAAAATGAATTATCTTCAACCACCCATTTTGCTATCTTTTGCTGAGTAGATAATCTGTGCCAGTCATTGTGAAAAAGTCTTTATTTTAAGAAAATAATTTAGTTAACAGAAAATTTAACAAGTTTCACTTAGCAAAATACACCCAAAAGGAAATCACAGTACAAAGAAAGTTTTAAGTCAAGGCCTCACCAATTCATACAGTATTAGTATTGTGTCTCAATTCTCAAAACTAACTTTTAAAAAGCTTAAACTTAACCTAAAGGATCTTAAATGAAAATATAAACTAGAATGAACAAACATGAGAAATATTTCTTTGAATCAGGGAGCTAGCACCTTTGAGTTTTCCAAAAAAGCACGTCTCCCCAGTGTGTTCACTGTGATGTGGTGTAAAAGATCCACATTTAACATACTTAAACTACTTAAACTCGGATAACATCACTCTGAAGTATACTACCAAAATGTTAATTGAGAAAAGCTGAAAATAGTTTTAGTTGACTCATTATCACATGCTAGAAGAAAATTTTGCATGAGAAAACACTGAAGAGGTAATTTTTTAATCCAGATTTCACAAACTCATGGTGCAAAATGGGTCCCCCAGCTTCCTCTATTATAACTGCTCTTAACTGCTTGTTGGCTGCCTGTGAAAATTTGATTGAAATAACTCAAATGTTCCTAACAAAACTAGTCATAGCCACCCATGCTGTTCTGCCCACTATAGCCAGCCCCATAACAGCCACTCACTGACTGGCTCTCCAGGCCACTATAAGTGGCCTGGGCAGCAGACACCCCCATGCCTTGCATCACCTGGCTGCTATATGCCCCATTGCTGGCCCCTGTTGTTGAATTCAAGAAGAGTTCTATGTATCTGTGCTGCATATTGGCCCTGTCTTTGGACATAGCTGCCACAGCTTCTTCATGAGTAGCAAACTCAACATCTGCTTCGCCCATCACTCTTCCATCTGGGCCGATTTCAATATGGATTCTCACAGGGTTGAGAGGAGAGAAGAAGTTGTAAATGTCGTTCTCGGTCGCTTTGTATGGCAGACCCCTCATGTGGACACAGTGGCCCGTGGTGCTCTGCACTGTGAACTCACTGTCGCCGTATCTGTGGTCATACATTCCAGAGAGACAGTAGCTAAGATCTCTCCCGAACAGGTCGGTGGTGAAGCCGTAGCCATCACTGAGGCCACTGTACTCCTCGTAGCCCCCGTAGCCTGTGCTGTAGGCACCGGGCCTCATCCTCTCCAGGCCTGCCTGCTTCACGATGCCAATATACCTCCTAGCAGTCCCGGGCCGGTCATAGGGCCCTGGCCGCTGCACAGACATGAACTTCAGAGGGGGATGTGAGTATGACCTAACTTCCTCCTGGCTGCTCTTAAACACCTCGATGTACCTGTGCCCTATCCTCTCCTTGTGCTTCCCTAGAGCCTTCTCAGCTAACTCCTGCAAGGCAAACTGCACAAACACTTCCCCTGTAATCTTGCCTTCGGGGTCCACAGGCAATGTGATCCCGTTTGGCACGATTTCCAACCCTGAGAAGAACTGAACAATTTCTTCCTTTGTGCATCCAAATGGGAGTCCTCGAAGCCGCACGAAGCCATAGTTGGCGCTGTCCGCACTGTTGGGACCGCTGTGCTTCAACACCCAATCCATCTCGGTTCTATGGGACTTGAACACCTCAATGTACCGGTGTCCCATGCTTTCCCTGTCTTTTTTCAGGGCCATTTTTACATCATCTTCTGATCCAAGTTCAACAAAAGCCTCACCACTCTGCCTGCCCTCTCTAGTGTAGATGAAATGGACACCTGCGGCCCCATCATGAATCGTGCAGTCAGAGAGGAAGTTCTGCACGTCCTCAACAGAGCAGGACCAGGGCAGGCCACGGAGCTTGACCACAAAGCCTTCACCTCCCTCAGGGCCCAGCATCATGGACACTTGACAGGGTGGGTGTCAGGTGATCTTGGGTGTGGCTTTTTGGTGGCACCGAGGCCAGAGGGACTGGTTTCTGTTGCTACCAGGCAAGCGCGGCTGGCAGCCAAGAGCCCCGAAATTCCACCGAAGCTCAACCACGCAGAGGGCTCCAGGGAAAGTCCAGGTGCATCTTTTTGTTCTCAACCTGCAACAGAAATCCAAGTGGTGGGGAGCCCCTTCCGCGAGGTGGGAGGCCCGGACGCGCGATAAGCGTGTTTTGGCGGGAAGCAGCGCCTAGGACCCGAGACAAGGTGACGGGGACGTTCCCGCGGCCTCCTCCTGGCGCTCCGGCCTGCCCTGTTTTATAAATAACATTTACATAACTTCGAATAAGACAAAAATCATTTTCCTTTAAGAACACTTTTTTTGAGAAAAATATTTTCTTACAATTTTTTAGATAGGAAATAGCCCAGACATTTAATTAATATCTATTACTTAATTTAATATAACTTTAGATTCTAAATTATTTGACATGTTTACTTATAAGCATTTATTCCATTATATTACCTAACAGTTAATTTTTAAAATCGTTTTACCTACATTACTTATGAAAACTGTGACAGTCATTATTTAAAGATGGGAATAATTAAGCTTAAGATAATAATTGATAATGTACAGAGAGATAATGCAAACTCTATGAGAAACTGAGAATAGAGTAGAAGTGGAGAGACTGGCCTTTAAAGGAGCAGGAAATACTTTCTTTTTTGTATTAAGGAGACAGTGATAGGCCTTTTCTATTGTAATAGAAAGAGTGTGGGAATGGAAAATGGGTCAGAAAAACTGTCTTGTGTCTCAACTCCTACCTCTATTATATAATTTATTGAAGAAATTACTCTTTGGCACAAAGTTTCAATTATTCATTCATTTGACAAGTATATATTGAACTCCCCAAAGTAGAAGTTACTTTGGCAAAATAATATAATATTTTTCTCTAGGAAATTAAAACCTACTTCAGAAATGGTCATGCAAACAAGCACTGAACTGCAGTTATTTAACTGTGATAATGGAGGTGTGTTCAAAGTGCTATGGGAACACAGTAAAAAGAAGGACCCATACCTTTTCAGGAGAGACTAGAAAGACTTCATGGAAATGTTTAATGACAACTAGAAGGAGAAGCAGAAATTTATATTTGGGCTGGTTAAGGATAGCTGTGGTAATAAAAATTGCAATGCAATGATGATAAATGATGAATCTAAGAAACCTCACTCACATATGGGACAACACAGAAAATTACTTTTCACTTTTCTCCCTTGGTTTATATGAATGCTTTCACATAATTGCACATTATTTTCTTAGAAGTAGAATTAATATTTTATTCTCATTCATAATCAGAAGGCAGCTGGATCTCCATAGTTCATACTTCCTGTAAATAAAACATTACAAGTTTTAAGGAGCTAATGGCTGGTTATGTTTTCAGAAAGCATGACTAGCGTTGGGTGCAGTGGCTCACACCACAAAGTATTAAGACAAAATAATTCCAGCACTTTGGAGGCCAAGGCAGGCAGATTCCTTGAGCCCAGGAGTTTGAGACTAGTCTGGGCAACATGGAGAAACCCCATTGCTCCAAAAAATACAAAAAATTAGCCAGGTGTGGTGGCACATGCCTGTAGTTCCAGTTACCTGGGAGGCTGAGGTGGGAGTATCACCTGAACCCAGGAGGTGGAGGCTGCAGTGAGCCATGGTTGCACCAGTGTACTTCAGCCGGGTGAGAGTGAGACCCTGTATAAACAAAAAAGAAATAGAAAATATGACTAGGTTAATTTATTAATAGTGACTTCAAGCTTTTTCTTATTAGAAAATTTACACACTTTTTGTCCTTTAAAAAAAACCTCAAAGGTTGGCTTTGCATATTAGATCTTTAGTGGACTGTCTTTGGAGTTCTCTGTAGTAGCACATCAATGTACTCACTTAAGCTTGACTACTTTTGACTCATACCCCATTTAGAAGTCTTCAGAGATAGGGAATTCAAACTGTTTTTAAAAGATGAATACCAATATCTTAGACTTTCCAAATGTAAATACTGCATTTTAGAGTTTATTCTCTGTGAAAAGACTGTTTAAGCATCCTGACTATATATCCATATATCTACTTCTATATATCATATATGTATATATTTGAAATTCAGGTTAAAATAATACTTAAGTGTGTATGAGGTATACTAGTTAATCAGAATTTTCTGTTTAATGAAAATACTATTGGTTTCAACATAATTGCTGAAAATCCTCCTAAAATAAAGCACTTCCTTTGATGTCCTGTTAATGCTTAATATGTGTATTAAAAGTTATGTGAAAATGTTTTTAATTAAGCACTTCTTAATTTTGTTTTGCCTGGGTTTTACTATACTTGAATATTATTATTTTTAGCTTCCCTTGAATTTCTTCTCTCTAAATAATTCTTATTTGTGTGTGGGTGTGTATTTAGTACATGATAATAAAAGTAACGCCATTTTGTAAATTATATTCCACGGTTAATAAAGAGTTTTAGTTTTTCCATTATAATCATTCACATGCAGTAGTTTCCTCTTACATCTTCCTTCATTCTGTCTGCTTTTTGCTTTTCTTTCTTTATCTTTTGTCTTTTCTGCAGAGAGATGAAACTACGGGATGTAGCTGTAGGAAATTCTAGGCTTCATATCATATGTAATTTTATAGTCTTCTACTTTTCTTTGAACCCTAATGCCAACTTTTTATTCTCTTTTTACTTTGCTTAGTCAGAGCTTATCTGCAGGAAGATAAGCTATGAATTTCAGTTAATGAATTTCAGTTAATATACATGAAAAATGTTATTTTAATACACAACCATCAAATGTCTGGATTTGCCCTTGTTTAATGTAATTTTTTATGTTTTTCAATAAAAGTGATTTATTAAAAATCAGTCGGTCTTTAGCTATACAATTATACTGGTCTAAGACACAGATATGTATATATGCATTATGTTTATGTTCATTTACAAAGCAGAAAATTATTTGGCTGACTGCTTTGTAACTATGGTGTGTACATGGGAAACCTGATAAACTCAGGGTATGAAAATGACTGGTAGAAGGAGATTTGTAGAAGAGGAGGTAGTTTGTGAATTTTGTGTTGAGGAAAGACTGCCGTGAAATCTGAAAATGACCTTGTGTCTAGAAGAAAATTCATAGAACAAGGAACATTCTCTCCTGCTGTACTGGACATTTATTGATTGATCACTCAGCATCCATTTCCCTTACAATACCCAGATTTTTCTTAGGTCTTTCATCCCTCTTACATACTTCCTATGAGTTTAGGGAGATAGTCACATTGCTGCCATATCTAGGGTAGGCCTACATTACTTAAGATAATAAGAACATTTAGTTCCCCTGGATACTCAGTGTTGGTTGGACTTAAGCCAAAAAGTATGTTGAAACTGTCATATTTAATGCAAGCTCCCACAGAAAAGTTTTGGAGTCAGGAAGGCACACAGCTGAGGATGGCTGGCAACTACAAGACATCTGGCAGATATTCTAAGTACAGGGGAAAAAATAATCTAATCCTTACAAAGTTGGATATTAAAGGTGGGAAAGTGTTCTAGAATCACAATAATACCTGGTTAGAAAGTCATCCTGCATTTTTCAACTGCAAGAATCATTAGTAACATGTGTTTATGAAACTTCATCTATGAGGTGTAAGGACTTTCACATAAAACTAGCCTTCCCTTTAACTTTAATTCTTTCCCATTGTGCAGGCTGTTGAATTAAAAACTATTAGTTCCTTTATGTGGATATTATATTAGAAATTCTGTAAAATTTGAAGAATTATTTCCAGGGTAAAATGAATTCCAAGTTCAAGTCACAAATGATTCATAAATGAATATTTAAAGTACAATCCATAAGTTTAGAATTTACTGTGTCTATGAAAGGCTTTGTGGTGTGCTAGAATGAGCACTGCTTTAGGAAGGAGTCAAAGAATATTGATTCTAATCCTGGCTCTGCCATTAATTAGCTATGAGACCTTGGCAAGTCCCTTCCCTGGTTCTTAATTTTGTCGTTTGTAAAATGAAGGAGTTAAAGTAGATGTCTAAGATTCTTCCAGTTCCAGGAATTTGTAATAAATTAACCAAATTTCAGAACACATGCTTATTCAACAGTGACTTTAAAATACTATGTTTTAAAAATATGTTTTGAAAATTATCCTAAAATCTATGATATTAGGATAATTAAACATTATCCTAAATGTTTAATTTAGGATCATTAAACATTATTCATAAGAGTAATTTTACCTTTGGGCATTCAATTTAATACATTAGTTAAGATCATTCTAATAATGGTACCAAGGTACAACTAACTAGGAGAAGTATTAGAGGTCATATTAAATGCATTTTTTAAACTAATCTAAATTTATTTTAAATATATTCATTTATTTTCAAATTGTTTTTATGATGCATTGATTTAAGAGAACTTTTGCTTTGTACACACACATATACACACACACATATACATGCACATGCCATGCACACAAATATATATAATGTTTCTTACATTCATTCAACCTACTTTATACCAGGTACTATGCTAGGATCCAGGGACATGAAACTTGCAGTTATTGGATGCAAGGAGCTTACAGTCTGTTGAATGAAATAATCATGTAAACTGACAGTTGCATGGTCGGTTAACCTATGAAATATCTGCACACACTAATAATCAGAGAAATTCTAATTAAATAGTATATTCCAGTTTTTGCACATTACAAGATTTATAATATGTAAGGCAGAATGTGGCAAAAGGGACACTGTTTTGGAATGATTATAAATCCTACTCCTTCTTTGTCCCATTATCCTGTTTAATTTTTCTTCTTAGATACTATCAGCATCAACATATTATATTTATATTTTATATAATCTGTTTTCACCCACTGGAACGAAAAGCTCCATCAGAGAAAGGATTTAAGTAAAAAGAAAAAAAACTGGATAAACACACACTCATCTGGGGGAGGCAAAGATACATGAAGCAAATGTTTACTCCATGTAAAATTTGTATTCGTTGTTTCTGTAAGATGTATTTTATTCTCTTGTTTGAAATTTTTATATTGGGCACAGATTTCTTTATTAATTGAATATGAAGGCAAATGAACAGACAGTATATTTTTTTAAGCACCATGGCCCCTGCAATAAACTATGTGGAATGCTTAAGAACGTCATGAAACCTAACTTTGGAGGGAGTTATCTCAGGAAGAAACACCTGAACTAATCTTGATGAGCGAATTTAATTAGCCAGGTGGAGAAAGGAAGGAAGGAGGTCAATCTTACAAGAAGAGGCAACTTATACAAGAGTCATAGAGGCATGTAAGTGTAGAATACACAGAGAATTGCAGGTAATTTGCATAAGTAGAATATATAGTACAAGGAAAAGGAGAGTGATATGAAGCTGTAATGGTAAGTATGGATCAGATTCTGAGAATTTATTTGCTATATTAAGAATTTCACTTTACACCACTTCAAATCTATTCCTGATAATTCTTGCTTCTGACTTTAAAGATCACTTTCCTGTAGTCAGTCACATTGTAATTGTAGCTCCCACATCTAATTTTGTTTTCTTATAGTTTATCCTGCATAAAACAGCCAGTTACCTTTTCACCATATAGTTCCCTCTTCAGTTGTATTTACCATAATGTATTATATCTACATACATTCAAAATGCATGAGAGAATGTTACAATTTTTGCTTTTAAAGATCAAACACACTTTAAACAACTACAGAAGACAAGAAGACTTTGTTATATTTACTGAGATGCTTAACATTTCTGTTGTTCTTCCTTCATTCTCCATGCTACAGGCATCTTTTGGGTATTATTTTCCTTCTGTCTGAAGAAGTTCCTTTAATGATTCTTGTAGAACAGATCTGCTGGCAACACATTTTTTAGTTTATTATCCATCTGAGAATATTTTATCTTAATTCCTAAAAGACATTTTCTCTGAATATGGAATTCTGGGTTGAAAATTATTTTCTTTCAACACTTTATAAATGTTGTTTCACTTCCTTCTGGCCTCAATGAAACAGCTGCAGTCATTAGAATAAATGTTTCCCTATAAGTAATACATCATTTTTATTTGGCTTTTTTCATGATACTTTCTTTGTCTCTAGTTTTCAGCAGTTGGAATAGGATGGCTCTGGGCGTTTTTTCATTGTTGTTGTTATTTTTCTGTTTGTGTTTGCTGAATTTTTTGAATCTGTAGCTTAATGCCTGTTCTTCACATTTGGGTTATTTTCAGCCCTTATTTCTTCAAAGTTTTAAACGTTAATATATTCTTTTTTGTCTCTGTGACTAAAATAACACAAATATTAGTTCTTTCATTATCACACCACAGGTTCCTGAGGTTCTGTTTAACTTTCTTAATCATTTCCCCCTGCTTTTCAGATCATATACCATAGTTCCCCCTTATCCTCAGGGGTTACGTTCCAAGACCCCTCGTGGTTGTTTGAAAGGCAGATAGTATCAAACCCTGTGTAGAGTATGTGCACATTTCCTTTTCCTTCTTTACAATTTCACAAATAGAACCTTCATTCTTACTGTAGATCTTAGTAATCTCGACATATGATTTATTTGATTTCTTTATTAAATCGAAAACTTTCACCTTATTAAATCAAGTTTAGCCTAAAGCTACATCCTTACATATTCTAAGTTCAGCCTAAAGGGTGCTCTGTATATTGTGAACTTTTTTTTTTTTTTTTTTTTTTTTGAGGCGGAGTCTTGCTCTGTCACCCGGGCTGGAGTGCGGTGGCCGGATCTCAGCTCACTGCAAGCTCCGCCTCCCGGGTTTACGCCATTCTCCTGCCTCAGCCTCCCGGGTAGCTGGGACTACAGGCGCCCGCCACCTCGCCCGGCTAGTTTTTTTCGTATTTTTAGTAGAGACAGGCTTTCACCGTGTTAGCCAGGATGGTCTCGATCTCCTGACCTCGTGATCCGCCCGTTTCGGCCTCCCAAAGTGCTGGGATTACAGGCTTGAGCCACCGCGCCCGGCCCCATTGTGAACTATTAACAAGTGGAGATGTAAACAGACCATAGCCTATTCTTGTGCCAATCACTGAGTTTTGGCCAATCAAATGCAGCCAGCTATTCAAACCATGTTCACATAAGGTAAAAACCGAGCAGTAACTAATCCAGGTGTTTCTGCACCTTCCTTCTGATTTCTGTGGGTTACTTTCCTTTTTCTGTTCATAAATCTTCTTCCACCACATGGCTATGCTGAAGTCTCTGAGCATACCCTGGCTTGGGATGCTTTCCAATTTGTAAAGCATTAATTGCTCAATTAAACTCTTTCAAATTTAATTCCACTGAAGTCTTTCTTTTAACAACATTTTCACTTAAAAGTAGCACCTGATGGCTTCTCTTTTGCATATCCGAATTGCCGGCATCACTACTTGTACCTTGGGGACAATAGTAAGTAAAATAAGGGTTACTTGAATACAAGCTCTGCTGTACCACAACAGTTGATGTGACAACAAATATGGCCACTAAGAGACTAATGGGCACATGTAATACACAGTGTGGATATGCTTTGATAAAGGGATGATTTCATGTCCTGATTGGGACAAAGTGGGACGGTGTGAGATTTCATCATGCTGCTCAGAACCACACATGTTTTAAAAGTTGTGTATTGTTTCTTCTGGATTTTCTATTTAATATTTCAGACTGCAGTTGACCATGGGTAAGCAAAACCTTGCATAAGGGTGGATGACGATAATTTCTATTGCTCTATCTTCGAACTCATTAGTTTTTTTTTTTTTTTTTTGTCCTCTCTATTCTGCTAGTGAGCCAAAGTTTTAAAATTTGTTTTTGTATCTTTTAGTTCTAAAATATCTATCTGGTTCTTTTTTATGTTTTCTATAATCATTCCTCCCTATCTGCAGAGGATTGGTTAAGACCCCCCTGTGGATACCAAAATCTGTGCATACTCAAGTTCCACAGTCAGCCCTGTGGAACACTCAGATACAAAAGGTTGCCTTTGTATACCCAGGTTTCACATTCCATGAATATTGTACTTGCAGTCCATGTTTGATTGTGGACATGGAACCTGCCAATACAGAGGGCTGACTGTATTTATTGAAAAATATCCACTATGTAGACTCATGCAGTTCAATCTTTTGTTGTTGAAATATCAACTGTATTTTATTTCAAGATTTCAAGATTTTGTATCTGCACTCTTTCCTGTACTTTCCTGTTTCCTGGGGCTCCCCTCATCAGTCCTCTTACTGTGTCTTTATTACTCCACTCTGCCACATTCTTCTTGTGACTCTCTCCACATCTGGTACAAAGCAACAAGATAATAAAAGAATGTGTTACTCCATGTTCTCACTGTTATAAAGGACTGCCTGAGACTGGGTAATTTATAAAGAAAAGAGGTTTAATTGACTCACAGTTCTGCATGGCTGGGGAGGCCTCAGGAAACTTACAATTCTGGTGGAAGGGGAGGCAGGCGTTTCCTACAGGGTGGAAGGTGAGAGAGAAGACCAAAGGAGGAACTTCCAAACACATATAAAATCATCAGATCTCTTGTGAACTCACTGACTATCATGAGAACAGCATGGGGGAACCCTCCCACGATCCAATCACCTATCTCCCTTGACGTGTGGCATTACAGGTCCCTCCCTAGACATGTGGGGATTACAATTCAATATGAAACTTGGGTGGGGACACAGGGCCAAACCATTTCAAAGAGGGTGGGGAAAAATTACCTTATTTGCTTTAATTACAGCTTCTGTGACTGGAAATGAAAGTTTTCCTCCCTTAGAGTTTTCAGCTCTTGTACCTCCCATTGCTGCCTCAGCCATGGTCTTTGAGCCACTATTGGATTGCTTGGGGGCAGGGACATGAGAGAATGGAGAACAAGAAAGAAAAAGGGAGTTCCTGCATTCTCTGAGTGTTGGGAGATTGCTTTTCCACTCCTTGAGCTTCTTAAGCCAGAACTGGAGGAATTCTCCTGGCACTTTATCTGTTTACAATCAAATTCTATTTCCAGATTTCCTGCTGAATTGAGTCCAGGCCAGGAGATGCTAGAGTAAAATAAAAGTTAAAACTCACTGCCCTTTCAATGGTACTTTGAATTCCGATTTTCTTCCCAGTCTCCTTGCCACTTACTTTTCAGAGTTCTCAAACAGCTGCTGGATGCATTCTGTTCAGGTTTTACACCTGTATTAGGTACAATAGTGAATTACTAAGAAATAGTTACTTGATTATTGAGTGAGAGGATATCATAACTTATCAAATTAAGTATTTTTAAATGCATTTTATTGCCAATATTTTTTATGAGGGAAAATTGAATTTCTCTCTTGTAAAATTCCTTTTCTAGATATTAAACTAATTGTTTTTTGTTATCCTGAAAGAAATGATCTTCATCACATTGTTGTTTAGTTCTCATAGTATTTGCTGCAGGCTCAGTATGTAATTGATTTTTAAAATATTTTTACATTTTTGTACATTCTTATTTGTAGATCTTTGTGTTCAAATAATTCAAAATTTAAAAAAGCTTCAGTGTTTCTGCAGAAATAATCAAACTGTTACACTATGTAGTAAAAACAATCACCATAGTACAAAAATACCCTATCAAATCATCCCAACCATTTTAGTAGTGTTTGTTCTTTAAAAATTTAAATGTAATATATAACATTTTGTGTGTTGTTATACTTGTTTCCTTTTTCCTTAAAATTAATATGTTCATTTTTGTAACTTGAAAATAAATTTTAAAATAAAATTATCCACAATGAAATTCTTGGATAATCAGATACAAGGACTAAAAATCTTTTTAAATTTTATATTAAAAGAAGTTATTAATAACTGAAAAACTACCATTCAAGGCATATGTTAACTATTAAAAAATAGAGGGGAAAAATAAAGTGTTCATATGTACCAAATAATGATTAAAATGCTAACTTATTTATAGGTTGTCTCTTCATAAAACATGGTTATGGTACAGTCACAAGCAATTGCAATGGGGTTGTACTGCAGTTGGCACTTTAAAGCTCATGAACTTTCAGTGTAATTTTATCTTCACTGCAGAATTTAGTCTTATTGGGTTTCAGTTATTAGAAGTAATTCTAAATATACGAAACATGGTATCATGAACGCTATAAAATGAACTGCTAGACTCTGAGAATCAGGCTTGGATAGAAATGAGTCTAGCATATTTGCCTTCCTTTGTCACCATAATGAAAATGTAATTAGGTTGGATGTCTACTTCCTAGAAGCCTAAGCTTCTAACAGGCATACATTTCCTAGGGGCCATAACATCAACCCACTTTAAGATTCTTTAGGAGTGCCTATCAAGAAATGACAAATTTCTTAAAAGAAATCTAGTTTAAAAACTAGATATTTTTGACTCTTTTGTAAGTCATCACTCCTATCTAAGCACTCTTTCATTACTTCAATAAATATTTGCTGACTGCCTACTATGTTCTTGTAACTTTGTTAGATCTGGATCTATATTAGTCAGCAAAATACAGTTTCGCTCCAAGTTACAGTCTAGCAGGAAATACAAGCCAATAAAATAAGGTTTAATTGTTGCTCTGATAAGAGAAGTATACAATTTGTGGAGGTATATTGGAGGGACATTTAGCTCAAAGAAGGCTTAGAATAATACTCAACACCAAGTAGGAATCAACCAAGTGAAGAGGTGTTAGAAATGCTTTTTGCCTTGTGAGAAACTGTATAAGAGGCTCTCCTGAGACTTGTAGCCTGTAAATAGTGATGCTTTATGGTCCCACTTCAAGGTTATTTTGTCTCTTCTAAAGAGTGAGTGCCCAGCAAAATTTACACTTTTTCTCTACTTTAAATAATGCTGAGGTTCTAATTAATACACAATTCTGATCAGATACGAATAAATAAAAACAGTGATCAATCATAAAGAAACGTTAATGTTCTCATACATCACTGTCAACTACTAATAAATAATTTTATATGTATATCGTCTCCTAGGCCAAGCATATTACAATGCTTCTTGATGGCATCTGTTAACAGCTTACTTTTGCTGTTATCTTGTCTGACAGCAGATCCATTTACATATTTGCTTGTCTTACCATTTTATTTCTAGGTTCCTTCCACATTTCTTATTCTTCAGCGATCATTCTGCCCTTGTGAAATATAAACACCATTTCTGTTAGATTAATTACCCATTTTATCCTCACTTTTCCAGACAAATCACCATGGCTTTGAAGTGTATAATGTATTATTTTAATTCCTCTGCTAGCTTGCTCTCAGATAACTTTTGTTTTCTTTTCCTTGTCTTGTCATTGGAAGTTACATTTCTGAGTGCCTGCCTTCAAGTTAATTTCTGAATATTCTTCTATAACATAGTAAGAGAAAAACAATCTTATTTGGCTGGCCAATGGTGATGAATGGAGTGTAGACCAGCCTATAGGGTCCAAAGTCTTCAAGAGAGAAAGAGCAAGAATGAAAGGTGGTGGTATAACTAAATATTTTTGTAATCATGGACAAGAGTATTTGGGATCATGATAATTTATTTCAGATTATTTGCAGGTGAACTTCAGACTTCTGTGAGTGACAACACATGGGGTCCTAGATGCTCTGATGGAGAACCTGGGTATTACAAAATGTATGAGTCGGTGGGCTTATATTAAATGGAGTACTTAAAGAAGAACTACTCACGTTGCCCAGATTGTGCTTGAATGGACACAGTCTCAAGGATACAATGTGCTCGAGTGTTAATATATGCCCATTGGACTGTATTTTCCATGAAAGGCCATATTGTGTCTATCAATAAATGCTGTAGAATAAGTGAAGAAACATGACATGAACTGCAATACTGTGCTTTTTCACAAAAGGCAAAATTATCTGCCACTTTAGAGAGAGTGAGATTGTACTATCATACAAAAGAAAATAAAGATCGTACCCCTATACGTTATTTGTGGTATTTGTGATTGAGTGGGTAGTTTGGGGCAATTTTGAAGAGATAAATACATTGGATAGCATTTGACTCCTATATACATGGAATATTTTACAGAACATTATAATCTAAGGAGATTTGTCAACTTTAAAATCGAGAGGTCATAAGGAATCATAAAGAGCTAAATTTACATTGCCTTTATTACCATGAAACCATCTATTACTAATAGAAAACAGTAATTAAGAATACTCTATAATTAGTGATCTAAAACTGAAAATGATGGACTAGCTTTTTCACTGAAAGCAATTTCTATTCTGTTACTCAGTTACTCAGTTGCTTAATTTTAAGATTTTATTATGTCTTTAAATCATGATCAATATAGGAAATATGATGATTTTCTACTTCCTAACCACTGCTTATCCAAGCATCCACAATCTTTTATAATACTATTTTGTACTACCATATTTATTTTAAAATGAAAAGTATTGGATTTTTTATTATAGTGACAGAATCTTATTGTGGTAGTTGAATAAAGCAACATTGACTTAGTCATAGAATTAGAATATGAACATACATTGATATTGAGACATACATATTTTTGAAAAATTTAATGACAGCAATACTAAAGAATAAGAAAAACTTTTACAATTATAAGTTCAATGTTCTAGAAAATTCATGTTGAAAATTGCTTAAAATTTTTATTATGAGGTTTTTAGGAACATTTTCTATGTTGATAATATAAAATACAGCAAAGAGAACTCAGAGATTCAGAATTTCCTAGGATCACATCCCTGACTTAATGCAATTCAATTCAAAAGACATATGCAGACATATAGCTCTAAAAAAATGCTGTGATCTGATGGTGGTCTGTAAAGAATGTATACTTTAACAAAAAAGTGGGATAACTTCAATGCAATGCTGTGTTTGGTGCTTTGATAATGGCATGCACAGCATGCACATAAGAGGAAACTTTAACATTAGCTGGATGGAAAGTGATGTTTGGTCTAGGACTAGCTTCCTGCTTATAAAAGAGCACAGTTTAGGGTTCTTGACTATATACTCTCTAAAATTCAGAATAATGGTGAGGAATAACTGGTGTACCCTGGGAAATAAGAATGCTTACCCTGGCAGTTTGGGTGGTTTGGAAGGCATTGGCAGATGCCTTCATGCCACAGAAGTAACTCCAGAATAGGGCACCATGATTATAATTGAGGGACTGCAATGCTAACCAACCCCATGGTGACATGGTGATTGAGCATCTCTATAATGTTCTTGTTTAGGTAGGACCCTCAGATAGGTTCTCTTGTGGAGACAGTGAACCCCTCCTCTTCACCTTCCTTCCCATTACTCCAGTCTCCCAAAGACAAGGAAAAGTGAATCTGGTACAATGGAGCAGTGAGAGTAGAGAACCTAAGAAAAAATAGAGATGATATATTAATCAACTAAGAATTATGTTATGACACATGTATAACCAGTTTACCTGTGCCAAATGCGGAGGAACTCCCTAGAATCCAGGGAGATGAGTTTTGGAGAAATGGTGAGGAGAGGAGCTCCTTTTACAGCAGCAGCAGAACAAGGCATGCTGGTATTGGGCTTTCTAATCCAGCAAGGCTTACCTCACTGGCCTGGGGGTAGCAAACAAAGTGTCTATCTTGATGTTTACCTAGAATTATAGGCACAAGTACTGGAATTGTGTGTTGAAAGGATGTACCATGGCCTGGTTCCAATCAGATATCATGTAAAGTTGAAGAGAGTAACTTGGGCTTCTTAGGACCAAAATGAAGATTAAAAAAAAAAAATTCTTTTTAAGGGGCCTTGTCTCAGGCATGGGTTTTCCTAAAACTGGGAGGTTTGGTTCTCTATAAACTCCAACTTCCTGGAAATAATACTTCGTATATCCTAGAATAATAGTATAAGGCATCCTTAAAAATGTGATTCTGAGGCATTGGCCGACTGTTGCTGGTGGTGGAAGTAGGTGTTGTGGAATATTCTAGATGTATAATATTTAATCAAGTTATTGGAGATGTTAAAAAATTACACAAGGGCACATGTTTAGTTTGGTTTGGTGTTAATGGGCAAGTGGAAGTTCACTTTGATATTTATCTTACAATATTTTTGACTTTCGTACTGTCAACTTGAAAGAAAATTATTATAATTAGAAATAAGCACTTGATAATATAAAACATACAAAAAGTGCAGAAGAACTCTACGGAAAGGAGATTGCTGATGAAGCTAGAATTAAAGAAAATTTCTTACAGAAGGTTAGTTCTTTCTGGAGGGATGTAATAGATACAGATTGACATCTATGTTTTAATTTGTATTGACCAACTCATTTAACCTTGTCAAAGGCTTTTCACCTTGAGCATCTCACTTTATCCCAACAAAATTTCTATAGCAGTTTCCATAATAATTGGATTAATAAAGAAACTAAGCCATTAAGAACTTAAATATCATCTAAGGATACATTTGATTAGCTGGATATCTGGGACTTGAGGCCAAATCCCCTGTGTTCTGGTCCATAGGATGTCTTCTCTTTCCTATTTTGTCCCTGATAATATAAGTAACAAGGAATAGACTAGAAAAATATGGATAATTCTAATAATTTTATTATTAATTTAAAAGCACAAACTAGTTAAGCTATTAGAGTAATTATACAAAACCCAATTATGACCAAATCCCAAGAAATTAGGGAAAAATGAATTCTTATCAAAGATCAGGTCAACTTGGTCAGATAAAGTATACTAAGCAAGTATTTTCCCTTTTTTTTTTTTTTTTTGAGACGGAGTCTCGCTCTGTCGCCCAGGCTGGAGTGCAGTGGCCTGCAAGCTTGGCCTCCCAGGTTTATGTCATTCTCCTGCCTCAGCCTCCCGAGTAGCTGGGACTACAGGCGCCAGCCGCCTTGCCTGGCTAGTTTTTTTGTATTTTTTAGTAGAGACGGGTTTCACCGTGTTAGCCAGGATTGTCTCGATCTCCTGACCTTGTGATCCGCCCGTCTTGGCCTCCCAAAGTGCTGGGATTACAGGCTTGAGCCACTGCGCCCGGCCTTTTTTTTTTTTTTTTTTTTAAAGACAGAGTCTCACTCTGTCGCCCAGGCTGGAGTGGTACAGTGGTATGATCTTGGCTCACTGCAATCTTGGCTTCCTGGGTTCAAGTGATTCTCCTGCCTCAGCTTCCTGAGTAACTGGGACCACAGGTGGAAGCCACCATACCTGGCTAATTTTTGTGTTTTTAGTAAAGATGGGCATTTCACCATGTTGGCCAGTCTGTTCTTGAACCCCTGACCTCAAGTGATCCACCTGTCTCAGCCTCCCAAAGTGCTGGGATTACAGAAGTGAGCCACAACACTTGGCCTGCAAGTGGCTTTTCTTAAGGCAATACAATATTAGCTTTTTAAAGTTCTCCTCATGAGACTCCATATAGACAATTTGTTTTGTTGACTAGCAACCAGATCTAAGTGACGTGTCGAGGTGTTTTCCCCATCCTTTTGCCATGATGTGTCTGGAAATAGAACTAGATGTAATGCTCTGGTCCCGGGCTGTCATTTCTGAGGCCAGGAAGTGTTAGAGAGGGGTTAGATTGTTAGCAATTAACTCTAGATGTTTCTCAAAAGCAAGGAGGGAGCTTTGCCCACCACTAATTCTTCCACATGTGGTTATTGCCTATCATAAGGCACTACTCCTAGGCTAATTAAAAATGGCTTGTGTGCCAAGCAAAATTACTGTCACATTTCACACTTTATTCTCCTTCTGGTTTGTTTTCTTTAGGATTTAAAAATTAGAAATCCCTTCTTGAATTATAGTCTTTTCTTCTTTCTCCCCATATCCTCCCACACTTTTGCTTCTTTTGAGTTTGTACTTCATCTTTGGCTCCAGATATTTCAATTAGTAGATAACAAGTGTCGTAGTTTTATAAAATAGAGATAAAACATACAGTTTCAGCCATTGAGGAGCTCACCGTCTAGCATGACGGGCAAGAAAGGAATCAGAAAATGACAATATTGTGTGGCAAAAGTTATGTTAGAAATTATTGCTGGTACCATCTCTCTTTTTAGTAGTGTGATCCTGGTTAACCATATAAAAGACAAGCAGAGATTTGAGACTAAGTAGAAAAAGCCCCAGTGTATTACTTTTCTATTGCTACATAACAAATTACCCCAGAATTCAGTGATCTAAAAAACCATTTATTAGTTGGCATTTTCTATGGGCCAGGAATTTGGACCTGGATTAGCTGGGTCCTCTGACTAACAATGCTTTCATCAGCCTTGAGGCTGTAGTCATCACAAGGTTTGTCTGGGTTGCATCTGCTCCCAGGCACACTCAGGTAACTGTTGGCAAGATTCAGTTCCTTGCAAGTTCTTGGACTGAAGCCCTTAGTTCTTTGCCGCTATTGTTTGGAGACCACCTTCAGCTTTTATCAGGTGTGCCTCTCCATAGGACAGCCCACAACGGGGCAGTTGGCTTCACCCAGGTAAGGAAGTAAAAGTATGCAAGAGAGAGTGCAAGCAAGCAAGGAGTCATAGTTTTATAACCTAATCTCAGAAGTGTCATCCATCACTTTTGCCATATTATATTTGTCAGAAGCAAGTCACTAGGTTCAGCCTATACACACACACACAAAAAAGACGTCACCCAAGGGAATAAATAACAGGAGGTGAGGATCACTGGGGGCTGTTTTGGAAGCTGCCTATCACACCCAAAATAAAACATCTTTCAAAATATCCTTAAACTTTTTCTAAAAGAAGATAAGAGTATATTTTTCAGGCCTAAAAGTAGCTTATAGTTAATTATTGAATTGACAAATTATCTCATTTCTGGTTAGGTGCAGAATGTACCAGATTGGATGCAGTCAAAAGGGTTAAACAAAACTGAAGCATGAAGAGGTGAAAAGCACCTGCCCTTTATTAAGTCTGTATACAAGAAACTGTTGGCTGCCTCTATACACTTTGTTTCAGTTAACCTTCAAAAAATGTTGCATGAAATAGGGAGGCAGCCTATCTTAGTGGCAGGGCTGTTTCACAGAGCTGTGCAGGTTGTACCCTGAAGAACAACAAAGCCATCTCTGACAGTGTGAGCAACACGTCTTGGATCGTCCTCTTAGTGGTTTATGAGTCCTTGGATCTGGAATCAGTACTTTGTTACTAGTGCTGTGACCTTCAAAAGTTGCTTAACATCTCTAAGCCTTAGTTTCCTTATTTCTAGGTAAGGAGGTCATAATATTAACCAACTCTCAGGACTGCTATGAGGATAAAATGAGATCATCATTATCACTTACTCAATGCTTACTACAATCTTGGCACTCCTCTAAGTGTTAACAAATATATCAACTCTAACAATAACTCCACAAGGAAGGTATTTTTATGATCTCATTTTTACCAGTGAGGAAAATAAGACATGGAAAGTTAAATAATCTGTATATGGACACAGAGATAGGAAGTGGTCTGACTCCAAAGTCTGAGTTTTAATCTCACTATACTATTTCTCAACATTGTGGAGTCAATGCTGTAGTAAAGTATCTGACAATTAGTACACATTAAATATTATCTTTTATTTCTATACCCATGTTACTAATAGGAAAACAAAGAATTATTAGTGGTTACTAACTTACCTAAAGAGTAATCCTGACCTTAAATGAGCAACCCAATATTTTAAGCTACATATGGCTAGATTCAAAGCACATGGCATTCTTAGTTTTGCTTTGTTTTATTCAGAATAATAATGCCAATCATGATGTGATCTATGTCTAAAGGTAAACAACTCCACATGACTTGCCCCTCAGGGCATTGCTACATCATAGCGCAATGCAAACACTGAAGTTTATAAGAACGATTCAAGACCATCAGGAAAAAGATAAATTGTATATAATATACTTTCTGTAAGAAGGACTGAAAGTGTATGATATATTTTAGATTTCCACCAAATTCATTAAAATAAAGTCAGTTCACTCATATAGTGGGTAAGTTTCAGCTACCTGAAAAATTGATTGATGTTGAGCACCTTATTCCTGAGCAATGTCAGTGAAATGAAGTGTGGCTATATAAAATAAGAGGGATAGTGAATGCAATAGCTTTGGATATTTAGTTAAAAAATGAACCACAACAGTCTTAATTCAGTTTCTGCATCAAACTGTAAACAGAGAATGTTCTTCAGTCCATGAAAATAATCATGTTTAAAGAATGTGTTCTACAAAATGTGTTCAATTTTTAAAAAGGCATATATACCCATCCACTAGCTATACCTTTTCCATATAGTTATATACATCTGATGAAATGATCAATTATGCACTTTTCTTTATGCAGCTGTTATCAAATAATAGAAAATAGAACGTTAAATGAAGTGTTATTTTGTAAAGAAAACAAGCATTTTACCTGTGAAAACATATGAACCACCAGCAAAGCAATGTGATATTATGAGTTCATTATTTTCAGCCTAAATTGGGCTCTCAACAATTGTTGAGATAAAAAAGAAGCCTTTTATATCTCTGTAATCATCATGCTAGCCTCATCTTACAAAATATCTAAATTAACCCCTCTTGATTTTCCACCCATCTTCCTGGCTTCCCTGCTTTAAGTGTTTTTTGGAGTTTGTCTTTCTTTTTATTTCATTTATGTCCTGACAATATTTAGTTTCATACAGTTGAAAATGTTCAAGTGCTGCTATGTTGGCATGCACAGTTGGGTGCAGATGCTGCTGCCCTGCCACTGTGCCAATAGAAAGCTTTGGCTGGCACCTCCCATTGGAGTGTTTTTGTCAGCAGACCAGGAATACCTCAGCCCCTCCAGTGCAGCAGGTGCTTAACCTTGAGGGGCCAAAGAACAAAGCAGTGGGCCTAATACTAATCCCCTAGGGCTAGAGTATGAAGCCCAGAAGTGTTGAGTTGAGCCCTGAGCCCCTGAAAATCTATCAGAAACAAGCCAGTCAACTGAAGTTTGCTTATACCACAGTCAAATCCTCAAGAGCCTCAAATAATATAAAAGCAAAAAACCCCACCCAAAGGACAGCAGCTTCAAAGATTAAAGGAACATGAGGCTACACAGATGAGAAAGAACCAGCACAAGAACTCTGGCAACTCAAAAAGCCAGTGTATCTTCTTACTTCCAGGTGATTGCACTAGTTCCTCGGCTACGGCTCTTAACCAGGCTACGATGGCTGCAATGACAGACATAGAATTCAGGATCTGGATAGAAATGATGATCATCAAGATTAAGGAGAGAGTCAAAACCCAATCTAAGGAATCTAAGGAAACTGATAAGATGATGCAAGAGCTGAAATACAAAATAGCCATTTTAAGAAAGAACCAAACTGATCTGATAGAGCTGAAAAACTCACTACACGAATTTCATAATACAATCACAAATATTAATGGCAGTATAGACCAAAGTGAGGAAAGTATCTGAGAGCTCAAACACTTGTTCTTCAAATCAACTCAGTCAGACAAAAACAAAGAAAAAAGAGTAAAAAGAATCAACCAAACCACTGAGAAAGATGGAATTATGTAAAGAGACCAAATGTGTGACTTATTGGTGAGACCAAATGTGTGACTTATTGGTGTTCCTCAAAGAGAGGAACAGAAAGAAAATTTCCCCAACTTTTCTAGAGAGTTTGACAAATTCTGGAAATGTAGAGAATCCCTGTGAGATACTATCCAAGACAACCATCCCCAGGATGCATAGTCATCAGATTCTCCAAGGTCAATGTGAAAGAAAAAAATAATAAAGGCAGCTAAAGAGACGGGGCAGGTCACCTGCAAGGAAACCCCATCAGGCTAACAATGGACCTTTCAGCAGAAATTCTACAAGCCAGAGGAGACTGAGAGCCTACATTCAGCATTCTTAAAAGTAGAAATTCTAATCAAGAATTTTGTATTCAGCCAAATTAAGCCTTATAAGCAGAAGAGAAATAACTTTCTTTTTAGACAAGCAAATGCTAAGACAATTTGTTACCACCAGACCAGCCTTACAAGAGGTCCTTAAGGGAGTGCTAAACATGGAAATGAAAGACTGTTGCTGGCCATCACAAAAGCACACTCAAATATATAGACTATTGACACTATAAAGCAACTATACAATCAATTCTGCACAACAACCAGCTAACAACCTGTTGACAGGACCAAATCAACACATATCAATATTAGCCTTGAATGTAAATGAGCTAAATAAAAGGCACAGAGTAGCAAGCTAGATAAAGAAGCAAGACCCAATTGTATGCTGTCTTCAAGAGACCCATCTCACATGCAATGACACCCATAGGCTCAAAGTAAAGAGAGGGAGCTAATTTCAGACAAACAGATTTTAAACCAACAGCAATCAAGAAAGACAAAGAATGTTATTACATAATGATAAAGGGTTTAATTCAACAAGAAGACTTCGTTATTCTAACTATATATGCACCAGACACTGGAGCACCTAGATTCATTAAAAAAAGTTCTTAGATGCCTATGAGGAGACTTAGTTAATCACACAGTAAGTGTGGGAGACTTCAACACCTCACTGACAGAACTAGATAGATCATCATGACAGAAAACTAACAACGACATTCAGGACCTGAATTCAACACTTCACCACATGGATCTAACAGATATCTACAGAACACTCCACGAAACAACCATAGAATATACATCCTTCTCATTTGCACATGGCACATACTCTAAAACTGGCCACACAGTCACCCATAAAATAATTCTCAACAAATTTTAAAAACCCAGAATCATAACAACCACACTCTTGGACCACAGTGCAATAAAAAGAGAAGTCAATACCAAGAATATCTCTCAAAATCATACAGTTACATTGAAATTAACCTACCCTTGGATGACTTTTGGGTAAACAGTTAAATGAAGGCAGAAATCAAGCCATTATTTGAAGCTAATGAAAACAAAGATACAACATATAACAATCTCTGGGATAGGCTAGGTGTAGTGGCTCATGCCTGTAATCCCAGCAGTTTGGGAGACCAAGAAGGGCAGATCACTTGAGGCCAGGAGTTTGAAACTAGCCGTGGCAACATGGTGAAACTCAATCTCTACTAAAAATACAAAAATTAACTCTGTGTGGTGGCACATGCCTGTAATCTCAGCTACTCGAGAGGCTGGGGCATGAGAATTTCTTGAACCCGGGAGGCAAAGGTTGCAATGAGCTGAGATCACACCACTGCATTTCAGTCTGGGTGACAGAACGAGATTCTGTCTAAAAAAAAAAAAAGAAAAAAAAATCTCTGGGGCACAGCTAAAACAGTGTTAATAGAAAAGTCAAGTGCAATCTCAAACTAACAACCTAACACCACACCTAGAGAAACTAGAAAAACAAGACAAATCAACCTCAAAGCTAGCTAGAAGAAAAGAAATAACCAACATCAGAGCTCAATTGAAAAAAAGATGATCTAAATAAACACTATCAGAAATGAAAAAGGAGAGATTACTGTCAAACCCCACAGAAATTAAAAAAAAAAACAAACCCTCAGTTACTGTTACAGATACCTCTTTGCACACAAACTAGAAAGCTTAGAAGAAATTAATAAGTCCCTGGAAACATACAACCTCCAAAGATTGAACCAGGAGGAAACTGACAGTCTGAACAGACCAATAACAAGTTCTGAAATTGAATCAGTAATGAAAAGCATACTGACACAAAAAGCCCTGAACCAGACAGATTCACAGCTGAATTCTACCAGATGTGTAAAGAAGAACTGGTGCCAATCCTACTAAAAATATTCCAAAAATTTGAGGAGAAAGGACTCTTTCCTAACTCATTCTATGAGGTCAGCATCATTCTGATACCAAAACCTGGCAAAGACAAAACAACATCAACAAAAGAAAACTTGGGGCCAATATATTTGATGAACATAAGTACAAAAATCCTCAACAAAATACTAGCAAATAAAATCCAGCAGCATATCAAAAAAGTAATCCCCCGTGATCATGTAGGCTTTATTCCTGGGATGCAAAGTTTGTTTAATATACACAAATCAATAAATGGGATTTACCACATAAACAGAAACAGAAACCAAAATCACATGATTATCTCAATAGATGAAGAAAAGGCTTTCTATAAAATTTTACATCCCTTCATGTTAAAAACTCTCAACAAACTAGGCATTGAAGGAATATACCTCAAAATAATAAAAACTATCCATGACAAACCCCCAGCCAACATCCAATTGAATGGGCAAAAGCTGGAAGCATTTATCTTAGAACCAGAAAAGACAAGGATGCCCATTCTCACCACTCCTATTCAACATAGTACTGGAATCCCTAGACAGAACAATCAGGCAAGACAACAAAAATTATCCAAATAAGAAAAAAGGATGTTAAATTGTCTCTGTATACTTAGTAAACCTAAAGACCCTCCAAAAGACTCCTATTCTTGACAAACAAATTTAGTAAAGTTTCAGGATGCAAAAATCAGTAGCATTCCTTTACAGCAACAATATGCAAGCTGAGAGCCAAATCAAGAATGCAATCCCATTCACAAGAGCTACAAAAAATAAAGTACCTAGGAATACAACTAACTAGTGAGGTGAAAGATTTCTACAATAAGAATTATAAAATATTGCTAAAAGAAATCGGAGACCACACAAAAAATGGAAAAAACGTTTCATGCTCATAAATAGGTAGAATAAATATTGTTAAAATGGTCACACTGCCATAAGCAATTTACAGATTTCATGCTATTTCTAGCAAACTACTAATGGCATTTACACAGAATTAGAAATAACTCTTCTAAAATTCATATGGAGCCAAAAAAGATCCAGAATAGCCAATGTAATCCTAAGCAAAAAGAATAAAGCCAGAGGTACCACACTACCTGACTTCAAACTACACTGCAAGGCTACAATAACCAAGACAGCATGGTACTTGTACAAAAACAAACACGGACCAATGAAACCGGTTAGAGAACCCAGAAATAAAGCCACATACCTACAATCGTCTGATTTTCGATGAAGTCAACAAAAACAAGTAATGGAGAAAGGACTCTCCATTCAATAAATGGTGCCGTGCTAACTGGCTAGCCACATGCAGATTATAGAAACTGGACCCCTTCCTTTATTATATGCAAAAATCAACTCAAGATAGATTAAAGACTTAAATGTAAATTCAAAAACCATAAAAAACGCTGGAAGAAAACCTAGGAAATATCATTCTGGACATAAACTTTGGCAAAAAGTTCATGATGAAGATGACAAAAGCAATCGCAATGAAAACAAAAATTGACAAATAGCACCTAATTAAAAGAAAGAACTTCTGCATAGCAAAAGAAACTATCAAGAGTGATCAGATAATCTATAGACTGGTACAAAATATTTGCAAACTATGCATTCAACAAAGTTCTAATGTCCAGAATCTATAAGGAACTTAAAACAAGCAAAAAATAAGCAACCGCATTACAAAATGGGCAAAGGATGTGAACAGATACTTCCCAAAAGAATACATACACATGGCCAGCAAGCATATGAAAAAATGCTCAACATCACTAGTCACTGGAGAAATGCAAATAAAAACCACAATGAGATACCATCTCAGACAAGTCAGATTAAAAAGTAAAAAAATAACAGATACTGGCAAGACTGTGGAGAAAAGGGAATACTTATACACTGCTGGTGGGAGTGTAAGCTAGTTCAGTCACTGTGGAATGCAGTTTGGAAATTTCTCAAAGAATTTAACAATTGACCCAGCAATCCCTTATAGGTTATATACCTAAGGGAATGTAAATCATTCTCCCATGAAGACACAAGGATGCGTATGTTCATTACAGCACTATTTACAGTAGCAAAGACATGGATTGAACCTAAATGTCCAACAATAATGGACTGGATAAAGAAAATGTGGTACATAAAATCATAGAATACTACACATCCATAAAAAAGGATGAGATCATGTCCTTTGCAGAAACATGGGTGGAGCCAGAGACCATTATCCTAAGCAAATTAATGCAGGAACAGAAAACAAAATACTACATGTTCTCACTTATAAGTAGGAGCTAAACGTTGAATACACAATCTAACAAAGCAACTAAGAAGGGAACAATAGGCACTGGGGTCTACATGAGGGTGGAGAGTGGGAGGCAAGTAAAAATTGAAAAACTACTTGTCAAGTATTACGCTTAGTAGCTGGGTGATGAAATAATCTGTATATCACATCCCTGCGACACACAATTTACCTATATAACAAACCCACACATGTACCTCCTGAACCTAAAATAGAAGTTGGAAGAAAAAATAAAACAAAATGAATAAATTTTGCATGCCCTTCACTTCCCTTCCCTAATACAAACCCAGTTAAGGAAAAAAAAGAAAAAAGAGAAAATGTTAAGAAGGTAGTTAAAGAAATTGGATTGAGCATGTGGCCACTGTAGTCAGAACTATTTTAGATACCTGTTCTGTTATTCACCAGCTAGGAAATTTTCACTTTCCTTCTAAGTAAAATAGGCCCAAAGTGGTTGGTTTTTCAGACGCACCTCATAAGATTGTATGAAAGATTAAATTATATAATTCATATAAAACTCTCAGTAAAGTACTAGTCAAGTAGTAAGAGATTAATAGATGTTAACTGTTATTGTTAATAATATTATATTTTGATAATATCATTATTTATCAATGTTATTATTTTGAAGAGCTTGGAGCTTCCAAGTCTGTACCTTCAGTTCAGATCCCTTTTTTGGGGTCCAGGCCTGCCTCTATCTTTCAAAATAATGCATCTGCTCATCTCTATTTCTGTGACTGTTAGCTTTACTCGTGACGTGGCCTAAACTCTGGAAAAAGCAATGCCATTTACTCTGCCTGTTGGAATCATGAATGGGCTCTTTAATATTCCAGGTTCTTTCAGTTATTAGAGCAGCTCTGCTTCAATATTTAATCTTTACCCTTATATATTTTATGGCTTTGGCCTCAAACTCCATTTAAAGCTCTCTTTTCTCTTCAAAGGATAGTTAGAATTTTCATGTCGTCAGTGGCTTGGAGTAGAGTTTCCCCCAGCCCCCTTTACCTTCTAGGTGCTAGATCCTCTCTTAGGTTCAGGTGGAGAGGAAGGAGAGGGAACAGGCAAACTTCTCCTTTCTGAACTGGGAGTAGGAGTGGTTACTTGTTAATTGATGAGAAGTCTCTAGCTCACAATGGTCATTTCTGTCATGGAGCACAGGAGGGCCCTGGTCAAGTTTCCTGCTTGATTATCTGATATAGGAGATCTAGCTCTGGCTTGGTATTGTCCTCCTCCTCCTCCTTCCCTCAGCTCCTTCCTTATTCCACAGCATCTTGCTGCTGGGGTCCCTCTTGGGAGAAGTTCCTGCAAGATAGCTCAATCTCAGCTACCTCTGAGGTGTCTGCTTGCCTCAGCTTTAAGTGTATAAGGGCAGTCCCACTGCTTCCCTCTCCTTTAGCCTTGTCTTCCTTCTCTTTTCTCACACACGGTGACCAAGGGGTAGATTAGTGAGTCTGCTGGTTCCACAAGTATACAACTAGAGAACAAAACACTCTTCTTTTCTTGCAGAAATCCTACTAGTGCATAAGTGATCTTCATGAAGCTAGCTTCCTATTCCCTGTGGAGTTTGGAAGGAGAAGCATTTCTGTATGCTTCTGTTGAGAAGGGAAGAGCAGTGTTCCTGCTTGGACACTGGGCTTCTGAAAAGGCCATGTGCTCTCCTGTCTCACAGTTTTCTTTCTTTTACTTTTTTTGGTTTGTCTTTTTTCTCTTTTTTTATTCCTTTTTTCTTACCTCACAGTCGTGTATGTGTTTAGACTGTCACAAGAATGAGCATTGGATGTGGTAGAAAAAATTCTTGGATTAGTGCCTCTCATTAGTCCCTAAAAATATGTATGTATCTCTCCTCAACTCCTGGTGACTCTCTAAGCTTATGATGCATTTTTTGGTATGTTTTGTATTTAGTTTTGAGCTTCCACAATGATTTTTAAAACAGGAAAAAATCCCATATGAACATTCTGTTGTACTCCATTAAATTGTCAATACCAGAGATACGGGAAGATTGTTTTCTCATTCTAACTTTGTATACCCAATATCTAACAAAGCAGCTGCAAAATGCTTGATACTCAGTATTTGTTGAATGAATGAAGGAATGAAAACCCAAATGTAATATGTAGAAAAGTTGACATAAATTCCTTGGTACACAATAGACAGACAAAACATAATCTAGGAAATGTGCACCCTGAGAAATTGCTATCATCATCTTCATACCTTATAACATCTAAAGTTCTTAAACTGGTCCCCTTAATACCATTGTGCTTATTGTCTGTATTTTTATACTTTTATGCTTTGGTTTCATTTTCTACCTATTAGTTAAACAATTATGAGAACTGTGGGGATAAATTTAAAACATTACTGTGTTTCTATAGAGAGTTCTGCTGTAATGTAGTGATTATGAAATTATCTCAAATCTACTCTGAATTATTAAAAGGTACAGTTCAATAAATATTTTTATTTTTGTTCATTCTTCCCCAAATCACATTAAAATGATCCTTTTGCACTTAAGTGATTTTGTCAGCTTTGTATTCATTTTAAATACCAGATTATTTTTCTAAGATTTAAAGTTTCTGAAAACTTTATTTTTAAGCAATGTATTCTGAGAAACTTAAATCTAAATTCAATTGTTCAGACAAATATGAATACAATTTAATAAAAAGTACTGAATGCTGTATTTTATAATTCCTTAGAAAATTTGGGAACATTACTAGGTTCCCAAGTAGATTGATAATACCTGAGATATCAGCCATGAGCAACATTTAGTTACATTAACAGGAATACTTGATCTGAGCAAATCCCTACATATTTTTATTAAAAATGCAAATATAAATAATAAAATGATTCTGTTCCAACGTACTTCATTCCAATGCCTAGAACAGGAAAAAAGACATGAACCTCTTTAAGAAGTCTTGTCCAAAAAATTGCTAGTAGTTTACAGAGATTGCTAAAGAAACAATTGTCAAACTCAGCCAATTGCTTATCGGGAGTGGGCTTAGAAAGGCAAGTTACCAGGGAAACGTTTTCCTCACTGGAAAAGGATAAATGTGTACTTGGAGTCCACAGATGACAAGACTGTAATCTTGCTATGCTGAAATTTTATCTAGGTTAGCCACAGTGGAGAAAACACTGTAGAGACTAGAAGCTAAGAGAGCAGAAGGGCAAAAGCAATGTTTATAACTTTAAGTTGAGTATTAATGCTATTAATAATGCTAATGATAGTGCTTAAACTATTAACAAAAATAATTATGAACACTTACAAAGCACTCCGTCTTAGTCACTTGGGCTGCTGTAACAAAAATACCATAGACTGGGTAGCTTAAACAACAAACATTTATTTCTTACATTTCTGGAAGCTGGGATCAAAGTGTGCACAGATTTAGTGTCTGGTGAGGGTTTGCTTCCTGGTGCATAGATGGCCATCTTCTTGCTGTGTTCTATTTTTATTTTTATTTTTTGAGACGGAATCTTGTTCTGTCGCTCTGTTGCCCATGTTGGAGTGCAGTGGTGTGATCTCGGCTCACTGCGACCTCTGCCTGCAGGGTTCATGTGATTCTCCTGCCTCAGCCTCCTGAGTAGCTGGGACTACAGGTGCCTGCCACCATGCCCAGCTAATTTTTGTATTTTTAGTAGAGATGGAGTTTCATTATATTGGCCAGGCTGGTCTTGAACTCCTGACCTCAAGTGATCTGCCTGCCTCAGCCTCCCAAAGTGCTGGCATTACAGGCATGAGCCACTGTGCCTGGCCCTTGTTATGTTCTCGAGTGGTGGAAAGGGGTTGAGAGAGCTCACTGGGGACCCTTTTAGAAGAGAACTAATCCCTTCATGAGGGCTCCACCCTCATGATCTAATCACCGCCTAAAGGCCTTTCTTTGTAATAGCATAAAATGGAAATTAGGCTTTGTCATATAAATTTTGGGGGGACACATCCATTTGATAACATGCTGTATAGTTTAAAAATTGTACTCTTTTGAATTATGTCTTTTGGGAGATATTATTTCCAACAGTCTTATAATAGAGATGAGAAAACTAAAGTCAAGTGCATTATCCATGGTCATACAGGGGTTAATCAAGAGCCCAGAAGTTGTATTCAACCTCTTTGATTCTAGTGCATACTCCTTTTACATATTACTCATTTTTCTAAAATCATGTTAACTCCTGTTCTTGCTAGTAAGAAGATGCAGTGGTAGATTTATCATGAATTAAAGGAAGTATAGTTTCAGGCCCCCTCACCAGCATAAGCCCATTCCAATGTCTTTGGAGTGACCCTAATAATGTTCACATATTTATGTAAACTTATACATCTATACACAAATATATGTATACATGTATTTAGATATTCATGTAAATTTATACTATACATATAAAAACTTACATAATTTTAATCTAAATATATGTGCATATAAATTTACATAAATATATACATATATGTGTTTGTATGTGTGAGTGTGTGTGTATGTGTGTGTATATATATTTTCTTTTTTTAGAGAGAGACAGAGTTTTGCTCTGTCACCTAGGTTGAAGTGCAGTGGTGTGATCACAGCTTGCTGAAACCTTGAACTCCTGGGTTCAAGCAATCCTCTCTCCTGCCCCAGCCTCCTGAGTAGTTAGGACTACAGAAGTGTGCCACCTACATCTGGCTAAATTTTTTATTTTTAGTTGTGTAGAGACAGAGCCTTAGTATGTTGCCTAGACTGGTCTCAAATGCTGGCCTCAACTGATCCTCCCGCCTTGGCTTCCCAAACTCTGGGACTGTAGGCATGACCTGGGACCTGGCAAATTTTATATTATTTTTTAAAAGGAAGATTTTTTTCAAACTGCAGTCTTTGCACTTCATCTTCACCTCTGTCTTACTTCCCCATGTGATGAGTTAGCATTTAACTAGCTATAGACAGTTTTTGGATCTGACTTAGAGGAAACTGATTTAGCAATACAGTTTATTTAGAGAGATTTATTTATGTGGTTTTCAGTTATCTCCTTGTATAGTTAAATAATTGTTAGCCATCCTGATGCAAGGATGTTTACTCAAATATTACTGTATCCCATTGTGTTGACTCAACTTGTGTTGAAACATAAAATATAGTACAGGCAGTCACTTTATAAATCTGAATTAATCTTATAGCCACAGTTCCTCAAGTACGTTGGTAGAGGCGGAGAACAAAGTTAGAAATGTTCAGAACCAGAAGCTAATTTATAAAAAATTCTTCCAAATATTAGATAAGTAAAATGTAAGTATAGAAATGGTTTTTCATCAACACCTAGTTAAACAGTTCTCTCGATGAAGTTTTTCTAAATATCACAACAATCTGAAAATTTTACATGTTGTTACCAATGACAAATTTTTAATTTGACAGTTAATAAAAAAGTTAATTAATACAAATATGTGACTTTTCTGATTTTATGCTTTTGATATTGCAACTTAATAAAATGTATTATTTGTTGGGATTTGTTTTCTCACTTCAAATAAATATTTTATGCCTAATTTTGCATTTATAATATATATACGTATTTAAAGGGTCTCTTTCTCTCTCAAATTGTTTAAGATTAAGTTCTCATAAAAGCTGGGTCTTCTGCTGAAAGTATGTGTGCTCAGTAAATATTTGTTGAATGAATAAGTATTGTCTGGAATCAGTTTTGATGCCAAGGTGACTTAGCATCCTGAAGTTTTAGAGCCAAAAGACTTCTGATGTTAGGGAATTGTGGTGGATTTTCTCAAGACTGGGAGACAGACTTTGTACTTTATGAAGCTTATGCATTGTAAAAGTATCTTCATTCCATATTCAGATATTTCCCATCTTTCTTCAGCAACCTAGCCTCTTGCCCTCACAGGATATGAAACAGAAACTTTGTTTTTAAAAACCTAGACTCATCAAGGTGATGTAAATTGATTGTTTTAGACTGGGAAAGATTCCAATGAATGTGGTCCATGCTAAGAAAGAAAATGGAGTAGAGTTTTTGAGTTTGGGTGTCACAGATAATGGATGGCTTGTTGGGAATAAAAATAGGGACCAACATCTTATTTCCTCATTTCTCATAGTTCTTGGAAGTGATAGTTCTTCCATAAGGCTGAGTGGATTGTGGTACCACTGCAAGTCATGGCTTGGGACACTTAGTTCCTGAAGTCCCGTGTTACCACAGAGGAAGTAGAAACACTAGTCACAAAGAGGTACTTCTATGATTGAAAAATTAACCTCATAGAACTAGAAGACAATTAACATCACAGAACTAGAACTATCTAGAACTGAAAACAAGAGGTCCTTTTTTTCCCCCTAATTTATTGAACTATGTAATCACCTTGTCCCCCTAACTCCAATCCAAGACACATACATGACCTTAGGGTAGTAATTATCAGTGTGTGGTTACCTCTCCACATATCAGAATCACCTGTAAACTTTCAGAAATACAAATGGTCAGGCCCCACCTCAGGCCTGTGAATCAGAAACTCTAGGGAGTTGTGTTGTGGAGCAAACATGTTTTACTACATGTGGATCCAGAGTATTTTACACAAGCAGGGAGCAGGAAAATCACTGGCCTTCATGAGGGATGAGAAATAAACAGAAAAGCCAGTAACTGGCAAGGCAATGATGCAGACCTTTGTAGATACAGGATGCCATGGGCTGTCTTGGCTTTGTTCTACAAACCTTCTGATTTTTTCCCTGTTTAGCATTTCTTTTTTCTTTCTGCTTCTCTATGCATGTGCTGAGAGTGGCCCTCCTTCAGCTCCATAAGAGTTTAAGCTAAGAGACAGATTAATGTATCTGAAACCCAATTCTAGAAGGAAAATTTGACTGACTCAATTTAAATGAGCTAAAGCTAGGCTGAAAGGATCATATGGGACACATAGGGCCAGAGGGTCCTCACACTTGTATGTGGGAAGTCATTTCCCAGAAAATGGGCTGTGGACTGAATAGTCAGCCTGTGTATATTCACATAGTGAACATCAGAACTCTTAAGACCACCAATATTATGAATTATATTTCTATTTTTTTTAATTTATTGCTCACAGTTTGATAATTTTGACTAATACAGTCCTGGGCTCATTTCCATATGCCTGAATTTACGAAAATAAATTGAGTTTGTCAAGAAAGTTAAATTTCTGCTGGAGTCAGAGGTAGTTGGAAGTTTGACTTTCATGCTGGAGTTTTACTGCCTAAGATGTAAATTGTATTTCCTCCAAAGCTCTGAAATAACAGCTCAATAAATAACTACTAATATCACAGTTCAGACATTTTAATTAAGCATGTTAACTTTCTTTACCGTAATATTCAAATAATGTGTAACGCAATGAGTTTTTTGGTTGCAGAGCTGGAAACCCTCCAGTAAGTTACACAGCATTTCAAACGAACTTAATTTTAACTCAGATTCTAGGTAACTAAGAATTATTCTTACTAATATCTGAAAATAATCACAGATTTGTTATACTTTTAATCTTCCTTTGATTTCTTTATTGTTAATAAACACAGTTATTTACAAGTCTAGGTTTTTATTATTTGCTTATAGATAATTACACTGAATTCTCAATGCTGTATAACAGGAGGAGGCCTCCAATCACAAAGACTTCAGGATATAGTCCAGAAGTTGACAAGATTTTTCTTTCTTTAAAGGGCCTGATAGTAAATATTTTAGGTTTTTTTTTTTTGAGGATATACAGTCTCACATATTCTTACCCCTTCTTTTCATCCTATTCCTCCTCCCCATGTTTTTCCTTGTTTTATTTTTTTTTCTTCTTTCCTTCTTCTCCATTGTAACCTATTCTTAGCTCATGGGCCAGACACAGTCTTCAGGTCGAATTTAGCCCCTGGGTTATCATTTTCTGATTCATGATTACAGTCCAAAAACGAACTTGAAAGTGACTGAAATGTTCTCTCTTCAAAGCTGTCTTGTGGATTTTCAATCATTCTCTTTTGATAGACTCAAAAGATGAGATTATAGTATAGACAGAAGATGAAGCATGCAGAGCCAGGGATGAAAGGGAGAACAAAGCAATACGTGATTTCAGAATTAATAATGAAGAAGACATTGATAAACATCTATGTCATTCCAGGTACTAAATATGTATGCTTTTCATTTAACCTTTCACAAGGCTTTACAATGCCTACTTTATAGATTAGAAAACAGACATGAAGAAGTAGCATTACTAAGTAAAAAATACTGTGTTGTAAGAGTTGAGGCTCAATTTCAAGTTCATGTGGCATGTAAAGCCCATTTTCTTTGTGATATACCACATGGTGTCCTGCCATAGAATAGAACGAGGAATAATGAGCACCTCACCACAGATTTGTAAACATTTTAAAATCTGCATTTGAAAGCATTTTATGAAATTGCTAAGGTATTAAAATAATTTCACAGGCATTTATTAATGTCAGTAAGTGCAAATAAGTTGGAACTGCTTAAATATAACATTATCTTTAATGATAACATATTGTCTTTTGGAAATAGAGTATATGATTTGAAAGGTTCCCAAGGTCTTGTCTCAATAAATTGAAGTAATGCATCTTTGGAAATGTGCAACACACCTTATCCTCTGTCTCCATATCAGTATGTTTATACTCACAATCTATTCATCAAATACGCAAGGTAAATGTAAGGTTACTGTTCTCCTCTATTTTCCTGAGACACCAGCACATAAATAAAGGAATGGAAATGAACTTGCTTAGTCAGGGATGGAGCTAAGACTGCTTTTACATACTCTTAAGCTAATAGATATTTTGCTAGATTGCCTCTCATGTGTGTTGCTTTATGTTTTAGAGAGAGCATCTTCCTTCTTTCTAATGAATATACAGCTGGACCTACTTTCCTCAAATTAGCTTACCATCAAGGCTATTATTCTATAAATGTGCATCAGATGTTGCCGAAATCTGGCTTGATTACAGATGCTCCCTATGGTTTTATTCAATTGCTTAACTCTAAACTCAACATTATGCCATTAAACCATTTAATTTAGCCATCTCCAAAAGTTTTATTAAATTGTTTAACATTATGGGCATTAACTAACTCATCACTCAAACTATGTAATAGAGATCATAATGTAATAATGTTACCATCTGTATACTACTTCTTTTCCCATGTCTCCAGTATAGTAATAAAATATTGATATCAGTTTTTAACATATATTTGTGAGATACAGTATTTATCATATTATATCTGGACTTTATAGATAAAGAAACTCATAATGGTGTATTGATTTGCATTAATAAAATAAGTCAACATGCTTGATGGTTTTATAGTCTTTCATGAACAAAGATGTACTATCTTAGTTTTTATTTAAACTTTTATAAACTTGGTGTGTTTAAGGCATTATGTAAAATATAAAAATTTCACAAAAAGTTTACATCTTATGGGGAGGACAAAAATCACTTAAGTGCAAAAGGTATTATTTTAATGTTATATCTGTGCAGTTCAATAGTGTAGCCACCAGTTAGGTATTGCTATTTAGATTTACATTAATTAAAATTAAATACAATTAAAAATTCAGTTCCTCAGGCACACTAGTGATATTTCAAGTGCTCAGTAGGCACATGTGATTAGTGGCTACCATATTGGATGGTGCAGATATAGCACATTTCCAGGATTGCAGAAAGTTCTACTTGAAGGCTGGATGCAGTGGTTCATACCTATAATCCAAGCAATTTGGGAGGACAAGGCTGGGGGATCACTTGAGCTAAGGAGTTTGAGACCAGCCTGGATAGTTTAGCAAAACCCTATCTATCTCCATAGAAAATAGAGAAGTTAGCTGGATGTGGTAGCATGCTCCTGTAGTCCCAGCTACTTGGAAGGCAGGGGTGGGAGGGTGACTTGAATGCAGAAAGTGGAAGTTTCAGGGAGCCGAGATTGTGCCACTACACTCTAACCTGAGTGACAGAGCCAGATCCTTTCTCAAAAAAAAAAAAAACTTTGTGTATGTCTTACTGATTGTTTTTACTTTGTCAATGTAAAAAAATTCATTTTAGGAAGTGTGTTAGGCTGTTCTTTTGTTGCTATAAAGAAATACCAGAGATTGAATAATAATAAAGAGGTTTACTTGGCTCATGGTTCTGCAGACTGTACAAGCATGGCACTGGCATCTGCTCAGCTTCTGGGGAGGCTTCAGGGAGCTTTTACTCAAAGTGAAAGGTAAAGCGAGAGCAGGCATGTCACATGGTAGAAGCAGAGGCAAGAGAGAGTGGGGCTGGGGAGGTGCCACACTTTACAACAACCAGATATTGCAAGAACTCACTCATTATGGTGAGGACAGCATCAAGCCATGAGAGATCTGTCCCCATGACTCAAATACCTCCCACCAGGCTCCACCTGCAATACTGGGAATTGCAATTTAACATGAAATTTTGGCAGGGACAAACATCTAAACTATATCAGACAGCTTATAAAAAACAAATATGATATGGTAAAAACAACTTACCAAAAAAAGAAATGGAGACATAATAAGGAAGAAAGAAGAAAACTCTACAGAGAACTATTTGTGATGGAATAGCAATTGATTACAAAACTTATTTCTGACCTATTTAGCAGCTAGACAAAGAGGGAAGAACAATGATCAATATCAGTATTTTAGGGAAAAAGAAAAATATGTTCATAGATTCATAAGGTCGAGGCAAGCCACCTGTCTTTTTTTTTTTTTTGAGACGGAGTCTCGCTCTGTCGCCCAGGCTGGAGTGCAGTGGCTGGATCTCAGCTCATTGCAAGCTCCACCTCCTGGGTTTATGCCATTCTCCTGCCTCAGCCTCCCAAGTAGCTGGGACTATAAGCGCCTGCCACCTCGCCCGGCTAGTTTTTTGTATTTTTTTTTTTTTTAGTAGAGACGGGGTTTCACCGTGTTAGCCAGGATGGTCTCCATCTCCTGACCTCATGATCCGCCCGTCTTGGCCTCCCAAAGTGCTGGGATTACAGGCTTGAGCCACCGCGCCCGGCCTGCCACCTGTCTTATAATGTTACTTAAATGGAACTAAAATAAAGCCCATAAAGCATGTATTTCTTAATGTTCGTAGCTCTTATAAAAATATAAAACTAGAAAAATAAATTTATAGATACCAGGGCAAGATGTCCACTTAGAAGCAGCTGTGGTGCATGGCACTCATGGAGAGGAATGAAAGGGGCGAGTGAATACAGAATCTTCAACTGAAATATCCAGGTACTCACACTGGAATTGATCAGGGAAACAACTTCACCCACTGAAAATGAAGAAAAGCAGGTGGGGTGATGGACGACCCAGGAGGAACACAGAGCCGGGGGAACCCCCGACTCCCAGCCAAGGGAACTGGTGAGTGAATGTGTGGCCCTGGGAAACCATGCTTCTCCCACAAGCCTTTGCAACCTTCAGATCAGGAGAACCCTTCGTGAGCCCACACCACCAGGGTCTTGGGTCTGACACACAGAGCTGAATGGTCTTGGCGGAACAGCTGCTCGGGCACATACAGAGACCCAGGAGCTTTACACACGCCAGCTCCGGGGTCTTTGACAAAGGCACTGTAACTCAGGCAAGGCAGGTCCATACATATCCCTAGGAAGAGGACTGAATCCACCGGTCTGAGCAGCATTGGTCTTCAGGCCCCACCTCCGTGGCACCTCACAAGATAAGACCCACTGGCTTGAAATTCCAACCAGCCACTAGCAACAAAATGGAGCCTGCCTGAGTCTGGATGGAGCCCCCAGAAGAAGAGGCCAGTCACCATCTTTACTGTTTGGTCAACATAGCCATTCTAGCTTGCAGGCTTTGGAGACTCCAGATGGTCTGGATGAGGAAGGGTACCCCTGAGCGCAGTGGAGCTGCTTTGTCAGAACATTACCAGATTGCTTCTTTGAGTTGGACCCTGATCTATTCCTCTTCAGTAGGTGGGACCTCCCATCTGGGGCTTTCAGCCACCCCTAACTGCCTGTATTCTACAAACAGAGGTCTGATCTCTCCCTGGGATGGACTGCCTAGGGTGTGGGGCAGGCCGACAACTTTGTTGTTTGAACAAATCAGCCATTCCAACCTGTGCGCTTTGGAGAGTGCAAGAACAGAGGTGGCTCCCCAGCAGATATAACTGTTTTGTCAAGGGGTAGCCAGGCTGCTAAACTGGACTCCATCCTTTCCTCCTCACAGGGTGGATCCTCCCAGCTGGAGCCTCTTGCCACTCCTGCAGGTGTTCTATGGCCAACAGAGTTTTAATTTTTCCCTGGGATGCAATTCTAATTTCTCCCATGGGGTGGGCCACCATCTTTATTGTTTGGACATCTCAACTGGTCCCTTCTGTGGACCTTGGAGAGCCCAAACCAATGGGGGGCTGAAGGGGTTGCCAACACAGTACAGCTGCTCTACCAAAACACAGCTAGACTGTTTCTTTAAGTGGGTCTCTTATCTTGTTCCTCCTGACTGGGTGAGACTTCCTAACCAGGGTCCCTAACCACCTCCTACAAGTGTGTTTGAGTGCAACAGGTCAGTATACCCCTGGGACGGAGCTTCCAGAGGAAGGAGCAGGCTGCTGTTTTGCAGCCTTCCGTGGTGATACCTCCAGGTACCAGCCTAGGGTCTGGAGTAGACCCCCAGCACACCACAGCAGCCCTGCAGAACAGTGGTCAGACTGTTATAAGAAAAACAAACAAACAACAACAACAACAACAAAATTTCATTCAAAGGGATCAGCAACCTCAAAGATTGAAGGTAGGTAAGCCCACAAAGATGAGAAAAAATTAGTGCAAAAATGCTGAAAACTCAAAAAGTCAAAGTGCCCCCTTTCCTCCAAATGACTGCAACACCTCTTCAGTAAGGGTTCAGAACTGGGTTGAGGCTGAGATGAATGAAATGACAGAAGTAGGCTTCAGAATGTGGATAAAACCAAACTTCGCTGGGCTACAGGATCATGTTGTAACTCAATGCAAAGAAGATAAAAATCATGATAAAACAGTGCAGGAGCTGACACTTAAAATAGCCCATAAAGAGTGGAACATAACTGACCTGATAGAGCTGAAAAACACATTACAAGAACTTCACAGTACAATCCCAAGTATTAATGGCAGAATATACCAAGTAGAGGAAAGAATCTCAGAGCTTGAAGACTGTCTTTATGAAAAAAGACAGACAGACAAGAGTAGAGAGAAGAGAATGAAAAGGAATAAACAAAACCTTCGAGAAATATGGGATTATGTGAAGAGACAAAATCTACCACTGATTGGG
Organism: Colobus angolensis palliatus; assembly: GCF_000951035.1. Lineage (NCBI taxonomy): Eukaryota > Metazoa > Chordata > Mammalia > Primates > Cercopithecidae > Colobus > Colobus angolensis. The sequence continues at coordinate 3,089,057 of NW_012114688.1, forward strand.
GTACTTGAAAGAGATGGGGAAAATGAAACCAATTTGGAAAACATATTTCACTATACCATCCAGGGGAACTTTCCAAACCTAGATAGAAGGCCAACATTCAACTTCAGGGAAAGTAGAAAACCCCTGTAGGATACTCCATGAGAAGATCATCCCCAAGACACATAAACATCAGATTCTCCGAGGTTGGAATGAAAGAAAAAATGTTAAGTGCAGCCAGAGAGAAAGGCCAGGTCATCTACAAAGGGAAGTACATCAGACTAACAGTGCACCTCTCAGAAGAAACCCTATAAGCTCAAAAAGACTGGGGGTCAATATTCAACATTTTTAAACAAAAGAAATTCCAACCCAGAGTTTCATATCCAGCCAAACTAAGCTTCATAAGTGAAGGGAAAATAAGATTCTTTTCAGAGAAGCAAATGGTGAGAAAATTCGTTACCAGCAGATCTGCCTTACAAGAGCTCCTGAAGGAAGCATTAAGTATGGAAAGGAAAAACTGTTACCAGCCACTACAAAAACACATTGAAGTGTACAGACCAATGACACTTTGAAGCAACCACATAAACAAGTCTGCAAACCAACTAGCATCAAGATGACAGGAACAAATCCGCACATAATAATCCTAACCTTAAATGTAAACAGGCTACATGTCCCAGTTAAAAAACACAGAATGGCAAGCTGGATAAAGAATCAAGACCCACTGGTATGCTGTCTTCAAGACACTCATATCACATGCAAAGACACACATGGCTCAAAATAAAGGATGGGGAAATATGTACCAAGGAAATGGAAAATAGAAAAAAAGCAGGGTTTGCAATCATAGTTTCTGACAAAACAGACTTTAAACCAACGAAGAAAAAAGCAAAACAAAAACAAAAACAAAAAAAGCAAAGAAAAACATATAATGGTAAAGAGTTCAAATCAACAGGAAGAGCTAATTATACTAAATATATATGCACCCAATACAGGAGCTCCAAGATTCATAAAGCAAGTTCTCCAAAACCTTCAAAGAGACTTAGACTCTCACACAATAATAGTGGGAGACTTTAACAACCTACTGACAATATTAGACAGATCACTGAAACAAAACAAAGATATCAGTACCTGAACTCAACCCTGACTCAAGTGGACTTCATAGATATCTACAGAACTCTCCACCTCAAAACAACAGAATATACATTCTTATCACCACACAAAACTTACTTGAAAATTGATCACATAATCAGAAGTAAAACAGTCCTCAGTAAATGAAAAAATAATCTGAACTCAAAGTTTCTTGAACCACAGCACAATCAAATTCGAACTCAAGATTAAGAAGTTCACTCAAAACCATACAACTACCTTGAAATTGGACAACTAGCTCCTGAATGACTTTTGGGTAAATGATGAAATTAAGGCAGAAATTAAGAAGTTCTTTGAAATGAATGAGAACAACGAAACAACATACCAGAATCTCTTTGACATAGCTAAAGTCGTATTAAGAGGGAAATGTATAGCACTAAATGCCCACATCAAAATACTTAAGATCTTAAGGTAGCAACCTAACATCACAGCTAAAAGAACTAGAGACCCAAGAGCAAAGAGCAAACAAACCCCAGGGCTAGCAGAAGACAAGAAAAATAACCAAGATCAGAGCTGAACTAAAGGAGATAGGGACATGAAAAACTCTTCAAAAATCAATGAATCCAGAAGCTGGTTTTTTTTTTTTTTTTTGAAAAAGTTAATAAAATAGATATGCCACTAGCTAGATTAATAAAAAGAAAAGAAAAAAGAGTCAAATAAATACAATCAGAAATGATAAGGGGAATATCACCACTGATCTTAAACAAATACTAACAACCATCTGATAATAGTATAATATAAACACTTCTATGCATATACACTAGAAAATCTAGAAGTGGATAAATCCCTGGACACATGCACCTTCCCTCCCAAGACTGAACCAAGAAGAAATTGAATCCCTGAGTAGACTAGTAATGACTTCTGAAATTGAGGCACTAATAAATAGCTTACCAACTGAAAAAAAAAAAAAAAAAAGCAGCCCAGGACCAGGTAGATTCACAACTGAATTCTACTAGAGGTAAAAGAAAACCTGGTGTTGATCCTACTGAAACTATTCCAAATAATTGAAAAGGAGGGACTTCTCCCTAAATTATTTTATGAGGGCAGTGTCATCCTTATGCCAAAACTTGGCAGAGATACAACAAAAACAGAAAACTTCAGGCCAGTATCCTTGATGAACATCAACGCAAAAATCTTCAACAAAATTCTGGCAAACCGAATCCTGCAGCACATCAAAAAGCTTATCCACCACAATCATGTAGGCATCATCCTCAGGATGTAAGCCTGGTTCAACATATGCAAATCAATAAATGTGATTCATTGCATAAACAGAACTAAGACAAAAACCACATAATTATCTCAATACCTGCAAAAAAGACCTTTGATAAAATCCAACATCCCTTCATGTTGAAAACTCTAAAAGAACTAGGTATTGAAGGAACATACCTCAAAATATTGAGTCATATATGACACACTCATAGCCAATATCATACCGAATGGTCAAAAGCTGGATATATTCTCCTTGAAAATCAGGAAAAGACAAAGTTGCCTTCTCTCACTGCCTCTATTCAACATAGTATTGGAAGTTCTGGCAAGGGCCAGAGAAATAAAGGGTATTTAAGTAGGAAGAGAGGAAGTCAAATTATCTTTGTTTGTAGATGACATGTTCCTATATTTAGAAAGCCTCAATGTCTCAGCCCAAAAGATTCTTAAGCTGATGAGCAACTTCAGCAAAGTCTCAAGATACAAAATCAATATGCAATAATCACTAACATTCTTATACACCAACATCAGGCAAGCTGAGAGCCAAATCACAAATGAACTGTCATTCATAGTTGCCACAAAAAGTATAAAATAGCTAAGAATACAGCTGACAAAGGAAGTGGAGAACCTCTTCAAGGTTAACTACAAGCCACTGCTCAAGGAAATCAGAGAGGATACAAACAAATGGAGAAACATTCCATGCTCATGGATAGAAAGAATCAATATCATGAAAATGGCCATAATGCCCAAAGCAATCTATAGATTCAATGCCATTTCCATCAAACTACCATTGACATTCTTCACAGAATTAGAAAAAAAAAAAAACACTTAAAATTCATATGCATCCAAAAAAGAGCCCAAATAGCCAAGGTAATCCTAAGCAAAAAGAACAAATCTGAAGGCATCACACTACCTGACTTCAAACTACACTATAGTGATACAGTAACCAAAACAGCATGGTATTGGTACAAGAACAGACACATAGACCAATGGAACAGAATAGAGAACTCAGAAATAAGGCCACACACCTATGACCATCTGATCTTTAACAAACCTGAAAAAAACAAGCAATGGGCAAAAGATTCCTTATTTAATAAATGGTGCTTGGAGAACTGGCTAGCCATATGCAGAAAATTGAAACTGGACTTCTTTCTTACACCATTTACACAAATCAACTGAAGATGTATTAAAGGCTTAAATGTAAAACCAAAAACTATGAAAACCATAGAAGAAAACTTAAGCAATATCATTCAGGACATAGGCATGCGCAAATATTTCATGATGAAGATGCCAAAAGCAATTGCAACAAAAGTAAAAATTAACAAATGGGATCTAATTAAACTAAAGAACTTCTGCCCAGCAAAAGAAACTGTCAACAGAGTAAACAGATAACCTACAGAGTAGGAGAACATTGGTCCAATCTAGATATCTGATAAAGGTCTCATGTCCAGCTTCTATAAGAAAATTAAACAAATTTATAAGAAAAAACCTAACCACATTAAAAAGTGGGCAAAAGACATAAACAGACACTTCCTAAAACAAGATATGTATGTCGCCAACAAACATATGAAAAAAAGCTGTACATCACCAGTCATTAGAGAGATGCAAATCAAAACCACAATGAGATACACCATCTCACACTAGGCAGAATGGCTATTACTAAAAGGTCAAAAAACAACAGATGTTGGCAAGGTAGTGGAGAAAAATGAATGCTTTTACCCTGTTGGTGGGGGTGTAAATTAGTACAACCACCGTGGAAGACAGTGTGGCGATTCTTCAAAGAACTTGATATGGTTTGACTGTGTTCCCAGTCAAATTTCATCTTGAATTGTAATAATTTCCACATGGCAAGAACAGGGCCAGGTTCAGATAATTGAATCATGCAGGTGGTTTCCCACATACTGTTCTTATTGTAGTTAGTAAGTTTTACAAGAGCTGATGTTTTTATAAATGGTAATTCCCCTGCACAAGCTCTCTTGCTTGCCACCATGTAAGATGTGGCTTTACTTCTCCTTTGCCTTACACCATGATTGTGAGGTCTCCTCAGCCATGTAGAACTATGAGTCCATTAAACCTCTTTCCTTTATACATTACCCAGTCTGGGGTATGTCTTTATTAGCAGTGTGAGAACAGGCTAACACAGTAAATTGGTACCAGGTAGCAGGTTGCTGCTATAAAGATACCTGAAAATGTGGAAGTGACTTTGGAACTGAGTAACAGACAGAACTCGGAACAGTTTGGAGGGCTGAGAAGAAGATAAGAAGATGTAGGAATGTTTGGAACTTCCTAGAGACCTGTTGAATGGCTTTGACTAAAATGCTGATAGTGATATGGACAATAAGATCCAGGCTGAGGTAGTCTCAGATGGAGATGAAGAACTTGTTGGAAACTGTACCAAATGTGACTTGCTATGTTTTAGCAAAGAGATTGGTGGCGTTTTGCCCATGCCCTAGAGATTTGTGGAACTTTGAACTTGAGAGAAATGATTTAGGGTACCTGGCAGAAGAAATTTCTAAACAACAAAGTGTTTAAGAGGTTACTTGTGTACTCTTAAAAGCATTCAGTTTTACATATTCACAAAGATATGGTTTGGAATAGGAACTTATGTTTAAAAGAGAAGCAGAGCATAAAAGTTCAGAAAATTTGCAGCCTGATGGTGTGATATTGTGGGAAGTCACAGACCCCAAATGGAGGGACTGGCTGAAGCCATGGCAGAAGAATATAAATTGTGAAGATTTCATGGACATTTATCACCTCCCCAATCAATACTCTTATAATTTCCTATGTCTGCCTTTACTTTAATCTCTTAATCCTGTTATCTTCGTAAGCTGAGAATGCATGATATCTTAGGACCCTGTGATGATTGCATTAACTGCACAAATTGTTTGTAAAGCATGTGTATTTGAACAGTATGAAATCTGGGCACCTTGTAAAAAGAACAGGATAACAGCAATGTTCAGGAAACAAGGCAGATAACCACTGTTTCTGACTGCCTGGGAGCCAGGCAGAACAGAGTCATATTCCTCTTATTACCAAAAAAGGGTGAGAGAAATATCTCTGAATTCTTTCCCCAGTAAGGAATATTAGTAATTCACAGCTCTGGGAAAAGAATGCATTCCTGAGGGGTGTGGGAGTTCTAAAATGGCCGCTCTGGGAGTGTGTTCCTTATGCAGTTATAGATAGGGATGAAACATGCCCTGGTCTCCTGCAGTGCCCCCAGGCTTGCTAGGATTAGGAAATTCTAGCCTGGTGAATTCTAGTCAGACTGGTTGTCTGCTCTTGAACCCTGTTTCCTGTTAAGATGTTTATCGATGACAACGCGTGCACAGTGGGAAATGAAACTTCATTGCAATTCTAGTTTCACCCTGGCCTTGTGACCTTGCCCTGCCGATTTACCTTGTGATATTTTATTGCCTTTGAAGTATGTGATCTCTGTGACCCACACCCTGTTCGTACACTACCTACTCTTTGAAAATTGCTAATAGAAACCTGCAGATTTTGTGGCTCAGGGGGCATTACAAAACCTGCTGACATGTGATGTCTCCCCTGACACCCAGCTTTAAAATTTCTCTTTTGTATTCTTTCCCCTTATTTCTCAGACTGGCCAAAACTTAGGGAAAATAGAAAATGACTCACATTGAAATACTGCGGGCTGGTTCCCCTGATAGCAATAGAAAGGGAAAACCCATTTTCGGAGGAGAAATTTAAACAGGCTGCAGAAATTTGCATAGTAACCAGGAGCCAAATGTTAATCACCATGACAATGGGGAGAATGTCTCCAGGGCATGTTAGAGGTCTTCACTGCAGCCCTCCCATCACAACCTAGGGGAACTAGGAGGAAAAAAATGGTTTTGTGGGCTGTGACCAGCACCTTGTTGCTTTGTGCAGTCTCAGAACTTGGTGCCCTGTGTCAGACCAATGCTTCAGAGGGTGCAAGACTCAAGCCTTGGCAGCTTACATGTGTTGTTGGGCCTATAGGTGCACAGAAGTCAATAATTGAGGTTTGGGAACCTCTGCCTGGATTTCAGAGGATGTATGGAAATGCCTGGATGTCCAGGCAGAGGTTTGGCACAGGGGAGGAGCCCCCCTGGAGAAATTCTGCTAGGGAAGTGCAAAAGGAAAATGTGGGGTATGAGCCCCTATAGAGAGTCTCCACTGGGGCACTGCTTAGTGGAGCTGTGAGAAGAGGGCCACTGACCTCCAGACCCAAGAATGGTAGATCCACCAACAGCTTGCACCATGTGCCTGGAAAAGCTGCAGACACTCAACACCAGCCCATGAAAGCAGCCAGGAAGGGGTCTGCACCCTGCAAAGCCACAGGGGTGGAGCTGCCTAAGACCATGGGAACCCACCTCTTGCATCAATGTGACCTGGATGTGAGACATGGAGTTCAAAGGAGATAATTCTGTAGTTTAAGATTTGATTGCCCTAAAGCCAAAATAGACAAATGGGACCTAGCTAAACTAAAGAGCTTCTGCATAGCAAAAGAAACTACCATCAGGTGAACAGGCAACCTAGAGAATGGGAGAACATTTTTGCAATCTACCCGTGTGACAAAGGGCTAATACCCAGAATCTACAAAGAACTGAAACAAATTTACAAGAAAAAAATCAAACAACCCCAACAAACGTGGGCAAAGTATATGAACAGACACTTTTCAAAGAAGACATTTATGCAGCCAACATACACACGAAAAAATGCTCATCATCACTGGTCATCAGAGAAATGCAAATCAAAACCACAATGAGATATCATCTCACACCAGTTAGAATGGCAACCATTAAAAAGTCAGGAAACAACAGGTGCTGGAGAGGACATGGAGAAATAGGAACGCTTTTACACTGTTGGTGGGACTGTAAACTAGTGCAACCATTGTGGAAGACAGTGTGGCAATTCCTCAAGGATCTAGAACTAGAAATACCATTTGACCCAGCCATCCCATTACTGGGTATATACACAAAGGATTATAAATCATGCTGCTATAAAGACAAATGCACACATATGTTTACTGTGGCCCTATACACAATAGCAAAGACTTGGAACCAACCCAAATGTCCATCAATGATTGATTGGATTAAGAAAATGTGGCACATATACACTATGGAATACTATGCAGCCATAAAAAAAATGAGTTCATGTCCTTTGTAGTGACATGGATGAAGCTGGAAACTATTATTCTGAGCAAACTGTCACAAGGACAGCAAACCAAACACCACATGTTCTCACTCATGGGTGAGAACTGAACAATGAGAACACTTAGACACAGGGCAGGGAACATCACACACTGGGGCCTGTCATGGGGGGAGGGGTTGGGGGAGGAATAGCATTAGGAGAAATACCTAATGTAAATGATGAGTTAATGGGTGCAGCAAAGCACCACATCACATGTATACATATGTAACAAACCTTCACATTGTGTACATGTACCCTAGAACTTAAAGTATAATAATAATAATAATAAAACGATTTGATTGCCCTGCTGAATTTCAGACTTGCTTGGGGTCTGTAGCCCCTTTGTTTTGACCAATTTCTCCCATTTGGAAGGCTGTATTTACTCAATGTCTGTACTCCCATTGTATCTGGGAAGTAACTAATTTGCTTTTGATTTTACAGGTTCCTAGGTGGAAGGGACTTGCCTTGTCTCAGATGAGACTGGACTGAGGATTTCTGAGTTAATGCTGAAATGAGTTAAGACTTTTGGGGGAATGTTGGGAAGGCATGATTGGTTTTGAAATGTGAGGACATAAGATTTGGGAGGGGCCAGGGACAGAATGATATGGTTTGGCTATGTCTGCAGCCAAATTTCACCTTGAATTGTAATAATTCCTATTTGTCAAAGGTGGGGCAAGGTTGAAACAACTGAATCATGGGAGCAGTTTCCCTCATACTGTTCGTGTCTTAGTGAATAAGTCACACAAGATCTGATGGTTTTATAAATGGGAGTTCCCTTGCATGAGCTCTCTTGCCTGCCATCATATAAGACATGGCTTTGCTTCTGCTTCACTTTCTGCCATGATTATGAGGCCTCCCAGCCATGTGGAACTGTGAGTCCATTAAACCCTTTTCCTTTATAAGTTACCCAGTTTTTGGAATGTCTTTATTTGCAGTGTGAGGACAGACTAATACACACCTAGAGACAGAAATACCATTTGACCCAGCAATCCCATTACTGGGTATATACCCAAAGGAATATAAATCATTCTCTTATCAAGACACCTGCATGCATATGTTCACTGCAGCCCTATTCACAATAGCAAAGATATGGAATCAACCTAAATGCCCATCAGTGATAGACTGTATAAAGAATATGTGGTACATATACACTGTGGAATACTACTAAGCAGTCATAAAAAGGAATGAGATCATGTCATTTGCAGGGACACAGATGGAGCTGGAGGCAAATTAACTGAGGAACAGAAAACCAAATACTGCATGTTCTCAGATATAAGTGGGAGCTAAATGATGAGAACACACGGATACATAATGGGAAACAATACACTGGGGCCTGTTGCAGGGCCAGTGGGTGAGAGGTGGGAGAGGATCAGGAAGAAGAGCCAATGGGATGATCTGTGCAGCAAACCACCATGGCACATGTTTACCTAGGTAACAAACCTGCACATACTGCACATGTACCTCTAAACTTGAAATAAAAGTAGGAAATTTTAAAAAGAAAAAGAAATGTATAAATTAAGTACAATTCAAACAAAAATAGGAGTACATTTGGATGTTTACTGACATTAAATGGCTGTTTACAACACAAATGTATTACTGACTACTATGGCACAGATTCTTCTGGGTTTGGCATGCTCGTATACCTATCTCTTTCTATAGTTTTTCTCCTCTTCTTTCCCCTCCCAAAATAGGGCATAAGATGAAAAGGCAGTAAGTGAAAAGACTTACCAAAAGTGTGTAGACGACACCATTATCTAAGGCTACTGTTGTGCATTTCAGTTTGAGAATATTAAAAGAAATGGGAGGAGCCAGAAGCACGACATATAGATTTGGAACTAATTTCATACCTTCCTTATTACAAAAAAAATTAATCAGGAAAAGGCCTATACACTCTTATAAATAACAATGTTCTGAAAAAACATAATTTTTGTTAACAGTATGAATCTTTTACTAATTGCTCTCTTATGAAGACTCAATTCTTCCATTTTTCTTTCTAGTACATCTACTATGAAACCTTCTTTTCTACTTTTCTTAAATTCAATGATGACATGAAATATACGCACATGAATCCCACTTCTGTAAACTCTGAAATAAAAAATTTTTGTTACTAAAGACTACATACTCGTTCACCAGAAACCCATTTTTCCCTCCCTGGCCTTGAATCCTAAGATAAACTTATCAATTCAAATGTTTGGGGTGAGAATAATTAACATATAGGAAATACATGTAAATATAGAAAATGAAATCAGGAATATCTTTAGAAGAAATGCAAAGGTGTTTTTCTACATATCATTTATTATAATGGCAGTCAGTGAAAGTCAATGAAATAATGAGAAAGTAAAGATCTGTGGGGAAATTGTTAGTGGTTAGTGACTGGGTGGGTAGAAGGAAACTAGAGAATGTAGTGGTTCAGGAATCCAACTTTTAATTATTTGCCATAATATATGGATAAAATTGTCAAAGTCTTAAAATATTGAGAAGTTAACACATTCCTTAGAGCATGGCTTTCATATAACAGTTCTGAAAAGCTGGGCTTTTGAAGAGTAAAAGCATTTAAAAAAAAAAAAAGGAAAGAAAATCAATACAGCACAATTCTCTAAAATTGGTGCCATAACCCAAGGGAAAATATCGATTCCTTGTTTTAAGCAAGAGGAGTAGGGTAATTGGGCTTCCTAAAGATGCTTTCTTGGATTAAGACTAGCCCAGAGGAAAATCACATATGGTGAAACTAGAAGAGGGATCCTATGCATCTGTCATATTTTAAAAAAACAGTCGGCCGGGCATGGTGGCTCATGCCTGTAATCCCAGTACTTTGGGAGGCCGAGGCGGGCGGATCACAAGGTCAGGAAATAGAGACCATGGTGAAACCCCGTCTCTATTAAAAATACAAAAAATTAACCGGGCACGGTGGCAGGCACCTGTAAGTCCCAGCTACTCAGGAGGCTGAGGCAGGAGAATGGCGTGAACCCGGAAGGCGGAGCTTGCAGTGCAGCCGAAATCATGCCACTGCACTCCAGCGTGGGCGACAGTGAGACTGCATCTCAAACAAAACAAAACAAAACAAAAGCAGTCAATAGACGAGTCAGAGTGAGAGAGAAACAGTACTGTCAACACCTCAGATGGAATCGACTGGTTTTAAGTTGGTGGATGTTTCATGGTCGTATGTCTTATTGTCATGCTTCTTAATTTATAATATATTACATTTATGTATTAGGTATCTATTGCTCCACAGCAAATTACTTTAAAACTCAGTGACTTAACAATAAATATTGATTATCCTCACAGTTTCTGTGGGTCAGAAATTCATGAATAGGTTGCAGTCAAGACGTTAGTCAGGACTGCAGTCACCTGAAGGTTTAAATGTGGCTGAAGGATCTGCTTTCAAAGTTACCCACTCAAATGGCTAGAAAGTTGGTTCTGGCTCTCAGCGAGAGGCTTTAGAATGGGAGATTATTCTGGCGATTTCTAAATGTAACCATAAGTGTTCCTATAAAAGGAGAGCAGAGAGATATTTGACCACAGAGACAGAAAAGGAGAAGGTGATGTAACGATAAAGCAGAGACAGATTTAAAGACGGTACCCTGTTGACCTTGAAGATGGAAGAAGAAGCCATGAGCCAAGGAATGTCAGGAATGCAGGTCTCGAACCTGGGAAATTCAAATAAATGGGTTATTTGCTAGAGTTTCTGGAAGGGAGCACAGTCTCACCCACCCCTTGGTTGCAGCTCAGTGAAACCCACTTCAGACTTCTCACCTCTAGAATTGTAAGATAATAAGTCTTTGCTGTTTTCAGCCATTAAATTTGTGGTAATTTATTACAGCAGCTGTAGGAAATAACAGGATTAGAGGGAAATTTATAGGTATGGAAAAGAGACAATATTTCAATTATTCATAATTACTTTGAAGAACAGAACTGAATAGATTAAAAAATACAGTTTAAGAAACGTTTTCAGAATTAAAAGATCTGAATCAATAAATTAAAAAGTCATACCATATTCCAAGACATATTGTCATCATAAAAATCCATGTGATAATTTAAATCATTCTGGCAATCTTTGTATTTTAATTGGTAGTTAAGGCCCTTTATATTTAATATAATTTTCATTATGTTTGGGTTTAAGTCTACTATCAGCTATTTATTTCCTATTTGTGGGATTTGCTCTCTTTTTTCTTCACTTACTGTCTTTGTTTAGATTGATTCTATTTTAATCTTTCATTTTGTTTTTCTTATTGATCTAATAGCTATTTTTTTGCAGCTGTTCTAGATTTTAAAATGTACATTCTTAATTTGTCACAGTTCACCTTCAAGCAATATTATACCACATCATAAACAGTGTAAAATTTTTGCAAGTGTATACTTTTATCCCCCTATCCTTTGTGCTGTTTTTAAAAATTTGCTTTATTTTCAATTCAGGGAGTACATGTGCAGATTTGTTACATGGGCATATTGTATACCGGTAGGGATTGGGCTTCTAGTGTACTAATTACACAAACAGTAAACATTAAACCCAGTAGATAGTTTTTCAACCATTGACCCACTCTCATCCTCCTCCTTTTTGGAATCCCTATTTTCATATTTCCATATTTATATTCATGTGTACCCACTGTTTTGCTCCCACTGTAAGTGAGAACATGTGGTATCTGGTTTTCTGTTTCTGAGTTAGTTCACTGGGATAATTGTCTGTACCTTCATCAGTGCTGCTGCAGAAGGCATGCTTTCATTCTTTTTTTAATGGTTGCTCAGCATTCCACTGTGTATACTTACCACATTTTCTTTTTGGCCAGTCAACCACTGATGGACACTTAGTTTGATTCCATGACCTTGTTATTGTGAATAATGTTGTGATACGTGTAAGAGTGCAGGTGTCTTCTTGATAAAATGATTTTTTTTTTCCCTTTGGATAGATACCCAGTAGTGGGATTGCTAGGTTGAATGGTAGTTCTACTTTTAGTTCTTTGAGAGATCTCCATTACTGTTTTCCACAGAGGTTGAACTAATTTATACTCCCACTAAGAGTATAGAAGCGTCCATTTTTTTCCTCTGCATTCTCGCCAATATCTGTTTCTGATTTTTTAATAAGAGGCATTCTGACTTATGTGAGATGATATCTCATTGTGGTTTTAATTTACATTTCTCTGAGTATTGTTGAACATTATTGATGTTGAGCATTTTTTCATAAGTTTGCTGGCCGTTTGTGTGTTGTCTTTTAAGAAGCGTCTGTTTATGTCCTTTGCACACTTTTTAGTGGGATTATTTATTTCATGTTAATTTTTTAAGCTCTTTGCATATTCTGGATATTAGTCTTTTCTCAGATACACAGCTTGCAAATATTTACTCCCTTTCTGTAGGTTGTTCATTTAATCTGTTGTTTCTTTTGCTGTGCAGAAGCTCTTTCACTTAAGTAAGCTTCATTTGTCAATTGTTGTTTTCATGCAATTGCTTTTGAGGTCTTAGTCAAAAATTCTTTGCCTATGCTAATAACCAGGAGAGTTTTTTCTACGTTTTCTTCTAGGGTTTTGGAGGCCTTACATTTAAGTCTTTACTTCATCTTGAGTTATTTTTTGTATATGGTGAGAGGTAGGGGTCCAGTTTCATTCCTCCGCAAATGGCCAGCCAGTTTTCCCAGCACCATTTATTGAATAAATAGTGTCCTCTCCTCATTTTTAATTTTTGTTGACCTTGTCAAAGATTAGTTGGTTGTAGGTGTGTGGCTTTATTTTTGGGTTCTTTATTGTGTTCCATTGACCTATGCATGTATTTTTGTACTAGTACCATGCTGTTGTTGTTACTATAGCCTTGTAGTATAAGACTATAGTATCAGGCTGTAGTACATGTGGAGTCAGGCAATGTGATGTCTCTAAATTCGTTCTTTTTTCTTAGGATTGTGTTGCTTTTTCTGATTCTACTGTCATTTTTGTTTCACATGAACTTTAGGATTGCTTTTTCTAATATTGTGAAAAATGACATTGGTAATTTGATAGGGATTTCTTTGAATATGTAGATTGCCTTGATCAGTATGGTTAGTTTGATAATACTGATTCTTCAAATCCACGAGCATGGGATGTTTTTCCATTTGTTTGTGTCATCTATTATTTCTTTCATCTGTATTTTTAGTTCTCCTTATGGAAATCTTTCACCTTCTTGGTTAAATATATTCCTAGGTATTTTTATTCTTTGTGTGGCTATTTTAAATGGGATTGTATTCTTGATTTGGTTCTCAGAATGAGCATTAATAGTTTATATAAATGTTGCTTTTTTTTTTTTTTTTTGAGATGGAATCTTACTCTGTTGCCCAGGCTGGAGTGCAGTGGTGTGATCTCGGCTCACTGCAACCTTCACCTCCCAGGTTCAAGCAATTCTCATGCCTCAGCCTCCTGTGTAGCTGAGATTACAGGTGTATACCACCATGTTCAGCTAATTTTTGTATTTTCAGTAGAGACTAGATTTCACCATATTGGCCAGACTGACCTTGAAGTCCTAATCAAGTGATCCACCTGCCTGGGCCTCCCAAAGTGCTGGGATTACAGGCATTAGCCATCACACCACACCTGACCCTGAGTTTTGTACATTGATTTTGTATCCTGAAACTTTACTAAAGTTGTTTATCAAGTCTATGAGTCTTTTGGAGAGTCCTTAGGGTTTACTAAGCGCACGATCATGTCACTGGTGAATTCAGAAATAATTTGACTTCCTTTTTTCTTATTTGGATACCTTTTATTTTTTTCTCTTGCCTGATTGCTCTGGTTAGGACTTCCAGTACTATGTTGAATAGGAGTGGTTCGAGTGGACATCCTTGTTTTCTTCCAGCTCTTAGGGGGAATGCTTTCAATTTTTGCTCATTCAGTATTATGTTGGTAATTGGTTTGTCATCGATGGCGCTTATTATTTTGAGGTATGCTACTTAGATGCCTGGTTTGTTGAAGTTTTTTTTTTTTTTTATCATGAAGAGATGTTATATTTTGTTAAATGGCTTTTCTGCATCTATTCAGGTGATCCTATAGTTTTTGTTTAATTCCATTTATGTGATGAATCATATTTATTGATTTGAAGATGTTGGTCCATCCTTGCCTCCCTGGAACACAGTCCACTTGATTGTGATGTATTCTCTTCTTGATGTGCTGTTGGATTTGGTTCATTCCTATTTTGTTGAGGACTTTTGCGTTTATGTTCATCGGGGATATTAACCTATAGTTTTCTTTTCTTGTTGTGTCCTTTCCTGATTTTGGTATCAGGGTGATATTCGTTTCATAGAATGAGTTAGGGAGGAATCCCTTCTCTTCTATTTTTCTGAATAGTCTCAGTAAGATTGGTACCAGCTCTTCTCTATTTGTGTGGTAAAATTCAGCTGTGAATCTGTCTGTAATTTGAGATTATTTTTGTTGGAAGATTTTTTTATTACTGATTCAATTTTGTTTCTCATTATTGATCAGCTCAGCATTTTAATTTCTACTTGGTTCATTCTTGGGAGGTTGCATGTTTCCAGGAAGTTATCCATTTCCTTCAGGTGTTGCAATATATACACAGAGAGGTGTTCATATTAGCCTCTGATGGTCTTTTGTATTGCCGTGGTATTTATTGTAATGTCACCTGTATTATTTCTAAATGTATTTATTTTCATCTTTTTGTTCCTTTTCTTGGTTAATCTAGCTAGCAGTCTGTCCATTTTGTTTATCTTTTCAAAGAACCAACTGATTGTTTCATTAGTTCTTTGTATACATATTTTTTTTGGTCTCAATTTCATTTAGTTCTGCTCTGATCTTAGTTACTTCTTTTTTTGTGCTAGTTTTGGGTTTGGCTTGTTCTTGTTTTTTCTAGTTCCTTTAGGTGCAATATTAGGTTGTTCATTTGAGATCTTTCTAACTTTTTGATATAGGCATTTAGTGCTATAAAATTTCCTCTTAGCACTGCTAAACACTCAATAAAGACAATGGTGTAATACTTTAAACAAAATCCCGAAATAAGAAAATTGTGATTCCAGACTTATACACCAACTCATATATTATTCAAATATGAATAACACACATATTTTTGACTAACAAAACATGAGTGTATAAAAGTGATTATATATTTTTAAAAAGTCAGCCAGTCATGGTGGCTCACACCTGTAATTACAGCTTTTTGGGAGGCTGAGGTGGGAAGGTCACTTGAGGCTAGGAGTTTGAGACCAGCCTAGGCAATATAGAGAGGTCCCGTCTCTAATTAAAAAAATAAATAAATAAAATTATTTTAAAAAACCACACAAATTTCTTTAAGTGGATAGTTGGATACTTTATATTATAAATAGGTAAGCTAAGTAGCCTAGAGGTCTAGAAGATAGATCTTAAAAAATTAAACATAGAACAACAGAGAGACCAAATAAATAATCTAGAGATAAAATAATATATACATTTTTTTTTTTACAAATAAACTATAACTGATCTGACAACCAACTTCTCAATTGTAGCAAGAGAAGCCATAAGACAACTGAATAAAATCTTCAAAGATTTCAGAGAAAAAAATTGCCACCAGGTAATTTTCAGGCATACAAAAAAATTTACTGTCATTTAGCTCTCACTAACGAACCTTTAAAAGATATTTCATTCATAAGACAACTAGTGACAGAGACTTGAAATTATGACAAAAGAAAATAGTAAATGTAGGTAAATTTAATAATGTGAGTATATATGATAATATAATAGTATCTCATTTTTTGAGGTTATAAAAAGTTTAAATTACTAGAACATTTTCAAAAAGACTAAAACAATAGAATAAAAGACTGAACAATAGAATGGAAATCAAGAGATAATGATTGCGGTTAAAGAATTTTAAGCTTATATGTTGATTCCTTAAATTCTAGATTTTGGTGTTAAAATTTCTGAAGTGACCTTTAAAATAATTAAAATAGACTGATAACCTAACTTTAAAACTAGTACATGAGAAAAAGTAGAATAAGTTCAAAAACAAAAATTAAATAAATGAATTCAACAAATACAAAAGAACACGAGAAGGAAGATAAAACTAAAATCACAAAAATGTAAAGTAAATTACGAAACAAAAGTGTAAATGGACTCAATCATTTAGGTAAAAGATTTTCAGACTAGAGTAAAAAAAGTTGAGAAAAGTTGTAGAAGGCAAATGGAAACTAAATGAAATCTAATTGAATTATTTTCATATAATGGGATATTGAACAATCAGGACACATGAAATATGAAGCCAACACTTCTGTAACTTATTTTTTCAAACTTGTTCAGTAGTTCAAAGTACAAACATAAAAGTCAGAAGGCCTTTGCTGCTCAATGAAATTCTAGGCCTTCTGACTTTTTTGTTTGATTGTAGGAAATAATTCTAAGATTACATTGAGTTAGAATATGTATTCCATTCTAAGCATTAATTAACACTTCTGTATTTGTTTAAAAGTTTCATTGTAATTGGTAGTGTTTGGGGTAGGAGGTGTTTTAGACTGTGAAAAGAAAAAAAGGAGACATCTAAATTCTTGTTTGAGTAATTTTTAAATTAAATTAATTCTTTAGTAATATTCTACTAATTTCTTACTAATATTCAGACCTGTATGTTTCTCTTTTGGAGCCCTTTCATGGCTTCTCTGAAAACTTGTTTTTCCCATCTCACTACAATTTTCTTAGTGCAGAGTGGCTCTTCTTGAGATAATACCCTTTCACAATGTGCTGCTGATGATACTTTCTATATTTCCTTTCTGTTAGGGTCATCTTGTCCTAGCAATAAACACTCTTGGCTAGGAGTCTTTGAAAATGATCTCATACTGATATTCCAACTATCAATTTCATGTATGATCTCTGGAATTTAGTTATCCTGTGTAGAGGACAAGTTACTAAAGCTTCTGTAGCCTCCTTTAGCTTTAGCAGACATGAAATTCCTCTCAAATAGTTTCAAAACAGCAGTGTGTTGACAGATGCCAGCTTGTCTTGCTAGACTTCCGTAGTTTTGGCTGATAAGCACACAACGAATCCGAAGAGATTTAGAGTTTGTTATTTACAGCACAGCAACCAGAAGGACCTTCATGTTCACGTGAGTTTTCCTTTTCTTCCAAGTCCCCAGGGGGTTATCTGGAAGTGGATCCAGGTAGATTCCGCACCCACAGTGGGTCTGCAGCAAAACAGGAACACTGATCTTAGGTAAACCTGCAGTCTCCTAGGGGACTGCTAACAAACCCACAAACTCATTATCCTCTCTGGAGAGAGGCATTGCCTATATTACCCTAGACTATGAGCAAAACTCTCTGGGGAGAGGAGGGAGGCATCTCTATCTTTATTATCCTGTGATGTCTCCAGGAAAGATTTCTCTATCTTTATTATTCATAAATGTAAATAAATTTGTTCCAGAGTGAATTTCTGTTTCTTTTCTTTCAGGGCCACTTGAAAATATTTCTGAAAAATTAGTCATGAAGTAGATAGGTTGTTCATATCTATGAATGTAGAAACATGAAATATTCATGAAGAATTGTTTCCAACATAATTTTTCTTTTCTGTCTGTGGTGGCTAATGTGGGATGAGGGGGGTGGATTCCTAGCACTGTACTGAATAACTTCAAAATCATCCTTATTAAATCATACCTACTTGACACTCTTGATGTGTTTTGATACTCTTTGTATGCAAATGACTTTAGATATGTAAAACCAGTTCTCAGTGCATCATTTGAAAATCTAGATGCTGGTATGCCTTTTGCTTTGGAATTTCTTATCTATTTTCTCTTGATCCAAACCTTTCAAATAAACAGCCTGCTACTTAAATATCAGACAAAACAGAATTTATGACAGAGCATTATGAAAAAAAATCAGTTTTTTTTACCTTGATAACCTTGATAACAGTTTTTCTTCCCTATGAAAATATGATACTCGACTCATATGCACTTAATATCTAGTTTTAAATATGTATAAAACAATTGGCACATCTACATTTGTCATAATAGGCACATCTAACATTTCTCAACTGATACTATGAGATTGATAAGACCTTGATACCAAAACCAAATGAAAAAATAATGAGAAAAATTTTGGGCCCATTTCACATAGAAATGTGCAAACACAAACACATATTAGTGAATAGAATTTATCAAAAGGTAATCCATCATCATTGAATTGGATTTATTCTAGGAATTCAGTAGAGGTTCAGAATTAGACAATCAATGTATTTTACTTGAATAATTTAAAGAGCAAGAATGATGTAATCATTTCAAAATATAAAATATAATAAAAAATTAAACACTAATTCAATATTCTAAAAAAACTCTTAGAAAGCAAATTACAGATGAGAGCTTCCTTGTCCTAATAAAGGTATCTACAAAAATTTACTCCAAACATCACTGCTAATATAATTTTTTAAAAATCAAGAACAAGACTTGGATGCCTGATATCGCCACTTTAATTTAACATTTAACTAGTTACCAGTCATTTCAATTAGAAGAATAACATTTGGAGTACATAGGAGAAAAAATAAATTATTGCAGCCAATATTATTACCTAGGTAAGAAAATAAATCTAGAGATAAATTATTAAAATTAATGTTTTATTTATTTATTTATTTTATTACACTTTAAGTTCTAGGGTACATGTGCACAATGTGCAGGTTTGTTACAAATGTACATGTGCCATGTTGGTGTGCTGCACCCATCACCTCGTCATTTACATTAGGTATATCTCCAAATGCTATCCCTCCCCTCTCCTCTCACCCCACAACAGGCCCTGGTGTTTGATGTTCCCCTTCCTGTGTCCAGGTGTTCTCATTGTTCAATTCCCACCTATGAGTGGGAACATGTGGTGTTTGGTTTATTGTCCTTGCCATAGTTTACTCAGAATGATGGTTTCCAGCTTCATCCATGTCCCTACAAAGGACATGAACTCATCCTTTTTTA
>NW_012114688.1:3109286-3126355 GCF_000951035.1 Colobus angolensis palliatus
TGTATTATTTCTGAGGGCTCTGTTCTGTTCCATTGGTCTATATCTCTGTTTTGGTACCAGTGCCATACTGTTTTGGTTACTGTGGCCTTGTAGTATAGTTTGAGGTCAGGTAGCATGATGCCTCCAGTTTTGTTCTTTTGGCTTAGGATTGTCTTGGCAATACAGGCTCTTTTTTGATTCCATATGAACTTTAAAGTAGTTTTTTCCAATTCTGTGAAGAAAGTCATTGGTAGCTTGATGGGGATGGCATTGAATCTATAAATTCCTTTGGGCAGTATGGTCATTTTCACAATATTGATTCTTCCATTCTTCCTATCCATGAGCATGGAAAGTTCTCCCATTTGTTTGTGTCCTCTTTTATTTCATTGAGCAGTGTTTTATAGTTCTCCTTGAAGAGGTCCTTCACATCCCTTTGAAGTTGGTTTCCTAGGTATTTTATTCTCTTTGATGCAATTGTAAATGGGAGTTCACTCATGATTTTGCTCTCTGTTGGTCTGTTATTGGTGTATAAGAATGCTTGGTATTTTTGCACATTGATTTTGTATCCTGAGACTTTGCTGAAGTTGCTTATCAGCTTAAGGAGATGTTGGGCTGAGACAATGGGGTTTTCTAAATATACAATCATGTCATCTGCAAACAGAGACAATTTGACTTCCTCTTTTCCTAACTGAATACCGTTTATTTCTTTCTCCTGCCTGACTGCCCTGGCCAGAACTTCCAACACTATGTTGAATAGGAGTGGTGAGACAGGAAATCCCTGCCTTGTGCTAGTTTTCAAAGGGAATGCATCCAGTTTTTGCCATTCAGTATGATATTGGCTGTGGGTTTGTCATAAATAGTTCTTATTATTTTGAGATATGTCCCATCAATACCTAGTTTATTGAGAGTTTTTAGCATGAAAGGCTGTTGAATATTGTTGAAGGCCTTTTCTGCATCTATTGAGATAACCATGTGGTTTTTGTCTTTGCTTCTGTTTATATGATGGATTACATTTATTGATTTGCATATGTTGAACAAACCTTGCATCCCAGGGATGAAGCTCACTTGATCATGTGGATAAGCTTTTTGATGTGCTGCTGGATCTGATTTGCCAGTATTTTATTGAGGATTTTTGCATTGATGTTCATTGGGGATATTGGTCTAAAATTCTCTTTTCTTATTGTATCCCTGCCAGGCTTTGTTATCAGGATGATGCTGGCCTCATAAAATGAGTTAGGGAGGATTCCCTCTTTTCCTATTGATTGTAATAGTTTCAGAAGGAATGTTACCAGCTCCTCCTTGTACCTCTAGTAGAATTCCACTGTCAATCCTTCTGGTTCTGGACTTTTTTTTTGGTTGGTATGCTATTAATTATTGCCCCAGTTTGAGAGCCTGTTATTGGTCTATTCAGGGATTCAACTTCTTCCTGGTTTAGTCTTGGGATGGTGCATGTGTCCAGGAATTTATCCATTTCTTCTAGATTTTCTAGTTTATTTGCATAGAGGTGTGTATAGTATTCTCTTATGGTACTTTGTATTTCTGTGGGATCAGTGGTGATATCCCTTTTATCATTTTTTATTGCATCTATTGGATTTTTCTCTCTTTTCTTCTTTATTAGTCTTGCTAGCAGTATATCAATTTTGTTGATCTTTTCAAAAAACTAGCTCCTGGATTCACTGATTTTTTTTAAGGGATTTTGTGTCTCTATCTCCTTCAGTTCTGCTCTGATCTTAGTTATTTCTTGCCTTCTGAGAGTTTTTGAATGTGTTTGCTCTTGCTTCTCTAGTTATTTTAATTGTGATGTTAGGGTGTCAATTTTAGATCTCTCCTGCTTTCTCTTGTGGGCATTTAGTGCTATAAATTTCCTTCTACACACTGCTTTAAATGTGTCCCAGAGATTCTGGTATGTTGTGTCTTTGCTCTCACTGGTTTCAAAGAACATCTTTATTTCTGCCTTCATTTTGTTATTTACCCAGTAGTCATTCAGAAGCAGGTTGTCCAGTTTCCATGTAGTTGAGGGGTTTTCAGTGAGTTTCTTAATCCTGAGTTGTAGTTTGATTGCAGTGTGGTCTGAGAGACAGTTTGTTATAATTTCTGTTCTTTTACATTTGCTGCAGAGTGATTTACTTCCAACTATATGGTCAATGTTGGAATAAGTGCAATGTGGTGCTGAGAAAAATGTATATTGTGTTGATTTGGGGTGGAGAGTTCTGTAGATGTCTATTAGGCACTTGGTGCAGAGCTGAGTTTAATTCCTGGATATTCTTTTTAGCTTTCTGTCTCATTGAACTGTCTAATGTTGACAGTGGGGTGTTAAAGTCTCCCATTATTGTTGCGTGGGAGTCTAAGTCTCTTTGTAGGTCTCTAAATACTTGTTTTATGAATCTGGTTGCTCCTGTATTGAGTACATATATATTTAGGATAGTTAGCGCTTCTTGTTGAATTGATCCCTTTACCATTATGTAATGGCCTTCTTTTTCTCTTTTGATCTTTGTTGGTTTCAAGTCTGTTTTTTCAGAGACTAGGATTGCAACCCCTGCCTTTTTTTGTTTTCCATTTGGTTTGTAGATCTTCCTCCATCCCTTTATTTTGAGCCTAAGTGTGTCTCTGCATGTGAGATGGGTCTCCTGAATACAGCACACTGATGGGTCTTGACTCTTTATCCAATTTGTCAGTCTGTGTCTTTTAATTCGAGCATTTAACCCATTTCCATTTGAGGTTAATATTGTTATGTGTGATTTTGATCCTGTCATTATGAAGTTAGGTGGTTATTTTGCTTGTTAGTTGATGCAGTTTCTTCCTAGCATCAATGGTCTTTACAATTTGGCATGTTTTTGCAGAGGCTGATACCAGTTGTTCCTTTCCATGGTTAGTGCTTCCTTCAGGAGCTCTTGTAAGGCAGACCTGGTGGTGACAAAATCTCTCAGCATTTGCTTGTCTGTAAAGGATTTTATTTCTCCTTCACTTATGAAGCTTAGTTTGGCTGGATATGAAATTCTGGGTTGAAAATTATTTTCTTTAAGAATGTTGAATATCGGCCCCCACTCTCTTCTGGCTTGTAGAGTATCTGCTGAGAGAGCTGCTGTTGGTCTGATGGGCTTCCCTTTGTGGGTAACCTGACCTTTCTCTCTGGCTGCCCTTAATATTTTTTCCTTCATTTCAACTTTGGTGAATCTGACAAGTATGTGTCTTGGAGTTGCTCTTCTCAAGGAGTATCTTTTTGGCGTTCTCTGTATTTCCTGAATTTGAATGTTGGCCTGCCTTGCTGGGTTGGGGAAGCACTCCTGGATAATATCCTGAAGAGTGTTTTCCAACTTGGTTCCATTCTCCCCGTCACTTTCAGGTACACAAATCCGACGTAGATTTGATCTTTTCACATAGTCCTATATTTCCTGGAGGATTTGTTCAATTCTTTTTACTCTTTTTATCTGACCTTCTCTTCTCACTTCATTTTAGTCATTTGATCTTCAATCACTGATACCCTTTCTTCCAGTTGATCGAATCGGCTACTGAAGATTTTGCATGTGTCACGTAGTTCTCGTGCCATGGTTTTCAGCTCCATCAGGTCATTTAAGGACTTCTCTACACTGGTTATTCTAGTTAGCCATTCATCTAATCTTTTTTCAAGGTTTTTAGCTTCTTTGCAATGGGTTCAAACTTCCTCCTTTAGCTTGGAGAAGTTTGATCATCTGAAGACTTCTTCTCTCAACTCATGAAAGTCATTTTCCATCCAGCTTTGTTCCATTGCTGGTGAGGAGCTGCATTCCTTTGGAGGGGGAGAGGCATTTTTAGAATTTTCAGCTTTTCTCCTCTGTTTTTTCCGCATCTTTGTGGTTTTATCTATTTTGGTCTTTGATGATGGTGACGAACAGATGGGGTTTTGGTGTGGATGTCCTTTCTGCTTGTTAGTTTTCCTTCTAACAGTCAGGACCCTCAGCTGCAGGTCTGTTGGAGTTTGCTGGAGGTCTACTCCCGACCCTGTTTGCCTGGGTATCAGCAGTGGAGGCTGCAGAACAGCGAATATTGCTGAACAGCAAATGCTGCTGCCCTGCCTGATTGTTCCTCTGGAAGCTTGGTCTCAGAGGGTTTCCAGGCTGTGTGAGGTGTCAGTCTGCCCCTATTGGGGGGTGCTTCCCAGTTAGGATACTCGAGGGTCTGGGACCCACTTGAGGAGGCAGTCTGTCTATTCTCAGATCTCAAACTCTGGGCGGGGAGAACCACTACTCTCTTCAAAGCTGTCAGTTAGGGACATTTAAGTCTGCAGAGGTTTCTGCTGCCTTTTTTTCGGCAATGCCCTGACCCCAGAGGTGGAGTCTATAGAGGCAGGCAGGCCTCCTTGAGCTGCAGTGGGCTCCAGCCAGTTCAAACTTCCAAGCCACTTTGTTTAACTACTCAAGCCTCAGCAATGGTGGGCACCCCTCCCCCAGCCTCGCTGCCACCTTGCAGTTCAATCTCAGACTGCTGTGCTAGCAATGAGTGAGGTTCTGTGGGTGTGGGACCCTCTGAGCCAGGTGCAGGATATAATCTGGTGTGCTGTTTGCTAAGACCATTGGAAAAGTGCAGTATTAGTGTGGGAGTGTCCCGATTTTCCAGGTACCATCTGTCACAGCTTCCCTTGGCTAGGAAAGGGAATTCCCTGACCCTTTGCGTTTCCCTGGTTAGGTGATGCCTCACCCTGCTTTGGTTCATGCTCGGTGGCTGCACCCACTGTCCTGCACCCACTGTCTGACAAGCCCTAGTGAGATGAACCCGGTACCTCAACTGGAAATGCAGAAATCACCCATCTTCTGTGTCGCTCATGCTGGGAGCTGTAGACTGGAGCTCTTCCTATTCAGTCATCTTGTAACTGCCTAAAATTAACGTTTTATAAGGCTTCAAGTTAGAATATTGATATTAAGTCAATTTTGTTTTTATATCTCACCACAAGTAATTAGAAAATGTAATTTAAGAAGATATCATTTACAATAGCAATAATGTTTTTGAATATAATAAAAAAGTTTAAGATTACTATGCAGAAAAAAACAAGACCTTATTAAAAGACATTATTAAATAATACCTAAATATACAAAAGATAAACAGTACTATATTCATGGGTTGAAGATTCCTTACTGTAAAGAAAGTTGAGCATGATACTCCAAAATGACAAGTTAGCCAAATAGCCTGACTAACAGAGCTAACTATGCAGATTATTTCCTTAAGTTTTTTGAGATGAAATGTTTACATGGTTCTGGCAATTATAATAAAAGATTCATAGTAAATTCATGCATCAAAAATACAAAATGACCATATTGATATATCATAATAAAAAGACAATGAGTTAGGGTCTATCAGTTATGCAAAATTAAAAGAATCCGTCATTTTGGGAAAGCTACTAAGTTCTGATAATTAATACCAACTGACAGAAATTTAAAAATTCATGTCTTGACAAGCAAATCTTTACTTTAGAAATGGCCTCTATCTAATGACCAGTGGTTCATTTGAATCACTTATACTAAGCAAACAGGTTATATGTTCCTACCTGATCCTAAAACCTGGTATGATTACTCTTTGGGAAGGAATCGAAATGCTTCAGAATTCCTAGGAAAACAGCAATATAAAGAAAGCAATAACTCTGGAATGTATGAAAATAATAAATAAATTATATCCGTGGTGTTGACAATTTATATCCAATTAAGTATACTGAACAAACTTGAGTTTTTTATGTTTGGCTCTGTGTATATTTGTTTACTGTTTAAAGGAAAGTGAAGAATCAGCCATAATAGTAGCAATTTAAATTATTTAAATACATTTATTATGTAAAATTTGTAGTTACCATTTAAATCATTGAGCCAACCTGGTTTTCAGAATTTGCTTAAGAGAAATATGAGTTCAATACATTAAGCAAAGTACAAATGATAGTGAATACATCTCCACACCAATATAAGCTCCTCACAACTAAAGAACTGATAATACTATAGGGGTGCACTGCCCAGATCCTCTCTTCTGGAGCAAAATATCTATTCTTGCAGCTGCTGGGAGTGTTGTCTGATGGTTCATAGCTAGTCCCTGTGCACAAGGCAGTTGTCTCATCCAAGATTAACACCCCTTCTTGGGGATACCCTGCATCCAGTGGTTGATGTGGGACACAAAGGCCCAGATCTCAATATGGGACAACTCTGAAGGGCCATCCCAGCTCCAGAGCTTCTTATAGGATCATCTGAGATCTCCGTTACAACAGCCTTACAGTGAAATTTCTTCCTCTGCCTGATTTACTTTCCCCACCTTGTTACAAGTGTTGTTCCAGAGGATACTCCCTAGTAGGTCTACGGCATGAAAATCTCTGTTCAGAATCTGTTTTCCAGGGAACTCTACCTAAGGCAGGGGTAATTTTGTTTTTATTTCAATAAGCATTTATTAAGTTGATGACTATATCACAATTGTTGAATTGTTGGGATTGATATTGGAGATACAAAGACATATTTCCTAACCTCAGTTTGTAACTTACATGGGCAGGCAGGGTAGATACATAAAACTCTAATTGACAACACACATCCAGCACTGGCCATATGCGTGAAGCAAAGAGTACATATTATAGGAATCCAGAAACAAGGATAGCCCTGTCTTCTTGGGCTGAACTGCAAAAGATAGGCAGGATTGAAATAAATGAAAAGGCATGGTGTTATTTATGGTGCAATACAGTTCGTTCTTAACTCTTTTGTAACATTTATCTTACTGTACCACAATTTGTTAACATGCCTCTTTCTCCAACTTGATTTTGAGCTTCCCATTGATGGGTTCATATTTCATTCATCTTTGAATCCCTAGATAGTAGAATGTTTATTAATTCAATTAGCACTTATCTAGCACTGATCGGTCAGACAGCCTGCCAGGCACTGGACACTAGAGTATGAATGAGGTATTGTCCTGGCCCTCAAGCAGCTGACAGCCCAGAAAGGAAGGTAATCAGTAGACATTTTAACAGACAAATGTGTAGTGATGAGTAATATTTGTTAAGTA
Source organism: Colobus angolensis palliatus (assembly GCF_000951035.1). Classification (NCBI taxonomy): domain Eukaryota; kingdom Metazoa; phylum Chordata; class Mammalia; order Primates; family Cercopithecidae; genus Colobus; species Colobus angolensis. The sequence continues at coordinate 3,116,262 of NW_012114688.1, forward strand.
AATATTTATTGTCAAGTGCCATTTAAGTGCCAGGTTATGATGGAATAACCCACAAAATGCTCTGGGACTCTCAACTCACATGGCGAAGAGCATATTGTTTAAGGAGGGCTTCCTGGAACAGGTGATATTCGTATGTGGCTTTGGGTGAGGGAATTTTTTTTTTTTTTTTACGTGTGGGAATTTCTCTGAGAAAAACTCAGTTGCCAAAGTTCATGGCAGGTGGTGGAACAAATGCCTCAGCCCTGCACATGGATCTGGGCTGCACGCAATGGTATCTACCTTGGTGATCTGGGTAAAGCAGGGGCTTTCAAACCTGAGGGTGCATCAGAACCACCTAAAGGGCATATTAAAACAGATTGCTGGCCCCTCCCTTAGATTTTCTGATTTAATAGGTCTGGAGAGGGGTCTCAAATCTGCATATCTAACAAGTTCCCAGGTGATAGTGATGCTGCAGGTTCTGGATCTGCACTTTAAAAACCACTAATATAGAAAAGGTTGTATTTGGAATGTCACTCCAGGGCATACATTATGAGTAGATAATATGTCAATACTATATACTAAATAAATGAACTAATATCACCAAGATCAAAGATTCTACTTCCAATTGAGGGAGAAAGCACATCATTACAACATAATGTGGCAAGTGCTATACAGAAATTAGAACAAAGTATTAGCAGGGATGGAAAAGGAAAGGACTGATTTTTCCTTAGTGCCTCATAAGAATGTTGACACAAAGTAAGTGATAGGTGAGCTGTCTCACCTCCTGGCTGAATGAACTCATTGGGAATAAATTATTTGTTATCTTTTCATCTTAGTTTTCCCATGAATAAAATGGGAATATTAATAGCGGTATCAAAGGGTTGTTGTTAGGATTAAGATAACAAAGGTGAAAATACTTTATAAAATAACGTTCTAAATTTTCATTTTTATCCTTTCCTTGATTATTTTTCCTAGAGTTCTTTGCTTGCTTGCTTATTTGTTTGTTTTAAGTATGTATGACTGCCTTGTTGCAGAAAAATCTGATACTTTTCTGGGCTTTTACATGTTTTCTTTTGTTTTACTGGTACTGCAAGGAAACAAGAAGCCACTGTTAAGAGTGTAACTTAAATGAGAAGAATTAATAACAGGTTTTCTCTTTCACATAAATTTTGCTTCTATTATAAGAAGTTGGCTAAGTTACAAATTATTTCATGAGAGACATGAATATTAATTATCCAAGTGATACAAAAATAAATGTACATTTGGTTAGAACTTTCATCTGTGGATTTAAATTTCATCCCTGACTGGAACTTTAAAAAAATCAAATTTAATCTCTTTTGCCACACGATGGTAGTGTTGCTTCTCTTGTTAAGACACAAAAATAGATTTCAGATGTCAGTTAAAATTGTAAAAAATTATATTTCTCCAAGGAGACCTAACAATAAAACATTAGTTTCATAAAGAAAAAAGACGCCTACACATTTATGTTATTTTTAAAGAGCAGGAAACTTCTATGCCAGTGTTTCCTGAGGAGAATTGCCATTTCTTCTTTAGGAAACGGATCTTTGCTCGTCAGGAACATTCTCATCATCCCTCTTCTAGGAGAATCTTGTTTTGAGCATTGTCTTTCTAATTACTATCCCTTTTAATTGGGTTGACCAACATCATCTGTTTCTTTGTAAGTCGATGTAGATATTTATATTGAAGAAAAGAAATTTTAAATGACACTTAGGTTGATTGTCTTCCACACAATCTTTTATAGCAGATTTAGGATTAGAAGTCAACTTGGAATTTACTTAGTGTGACCCTCTATTTGCATGCAGACGTTACTTCTGCATCATCCAGAACAGATGGCCATCTAGTTTCTCAAGTGCGTCTAAGGATCCCTTCAAAACAGCTTCTTATAGGACCCCTAGAAAAAGAGCTTGTTTGCTTTTATATTCAGCATAGTGTGGAAGCTATGAAGCTTCTGTTTGCTTGAATTCAAAACCATTTCATTTGTCTGGAGGCGACCATCTTGTTGAAAGAATGAGTCACAGGATAAAATTATGAAATGTAGTTTGTCTGCTGAATACTGTAGTCCGTCACAATCTGTCCCACAGATCAAAAAAACGTTGAAGAAATATAGCAAGCTATATTCTGTACTCTGAGAAATGTGGGTTTAACAAGTCAGAACTTATTTATTTTCCTCATGACCACCATGGACTTACAGAAATATTTAGATAATTAGGATTTCCAGTTGCTTTGTTCCCAGAAGTGTAGTTTTCAGTAATAGTTTTATAATGAATAGGTTTAGTAGAGGGAGGAAATAAAGCCCTTTTCCATCTTGTCAAATGGTGTGGTAGTGACTTCAGAAGGCAGGCTTTTCTCGGCAGGGCCTTGGCTCCATGCTCCATGCAGCTATTTTCTCAGGGGACGCTTCTCTTCTCATCCAGTTAAGATGGTAAAAGAGGTTTGTGGAAAGATTTAGAGTGAGCTTACAGGAGTCTGAATATCAGTGTAGTCACTACGGGTCCAGAATACATTCCTAAGCTTTGTAGATTTAGAAATGGCCTCTTATCAGTTCAGCTAGAACTGATTATGCTCTGGGGGAACCTACCACAATAACTGGTCTCAGAAGAGAAGTAGATATAAACCCGAATGCTTCCTTATTACATTCCCCATGGGAAATTTGCCTGGCAGGTAGTCTACACTGGTCATTGCTCATGCTGTGGCATTTTCATGGGCATTAAAATGTCAGCTCCCTGAGAAGCACTATTCCAGGTATAGAGGGGAATAAGAACCTCATTGTATATGCTGTTTCTGCAGATGGCTAAGTGCTCCCATTTTATATTCATTTTTGCTGGTTATGATTTCAGATAGTGGTATTTCTGACTTTGATCCCAAGTTCTTATTTGGGTCTTAAAGCCATCATGACATGACAACTGTATAGACTTTTTATGACTGTAAATGTTTTGTTGCTTAAATCTATACATTAAATAGCAATCATTTATTTTTCCAATGTATGCCATTTGTAATGATTTTTTTTCTCTGTTACTATAGCATTTTTATCAAGAAAGGGATGGAAAAAACATTTGAATTTACTATTTTTATTGATTAATTTAAAAATTAAGTTTTATTTGTATATTTAGGATATACAACACGATGTAATGCAACACATATATATAGTAAAAAGGTTACTATTGAGAAGCAAATTAGCATATCCATCATCTCACATAGTTACCTATTTTTGAGTGTGTGTGACAAGAGCAGCTAAAATCTGCTCGTTTTATCAGGAATCCCAAATACAGTACAGTTTTATTAATTATAGTCCTCATGTTGTATATCAGCTCTGTACACTTGCTCATCCTATATACTTGCTTCATTGTAACTTCTAACCTGTATTTTCCCATTTTTTCTCCAACCCCACAATCATTTTATTCTCTGTCTCTGTATATTTGACTTTCTTTTTAAGATTCCACATATAAGTGGGATCATGCAAAATTTTTCTTTCTGTGTCTGGCATATTTCACTTAGCATAATGTTCTCCAGGCTCGTCCATGTTGTGGCAAATGGCAGGATCTCCATTTCTAAGGCTTAATAGTATTCCATTTTGTGCAAGTGTATATGTATGTATACATATACCCATGCACATAAACACACACAAGTACACACACACACATACACACACACCATAGTTTCTTTATCCATTCATCCACTGATAGACATTTAGGTTGTTTCTAATTCTTTACTTCTGTGAATAATGCTGCAATAAATGTGAGAGCACAGATATCTTTATGAGGTGGTGACTTCATTTTCTTTGGGTATATACCCGGAAGAGGGATTGTGAGGTCATATGATAGTTCTAGTTTTAATTTCTTTAGGAATCTGCATAATGTTTTCAATACTGGCTGCACCAATCTATACTCTCACTAATAGTTTATAAGGGTTCCCTCTTCTCCATGCCATTGCCACCACTTGTTGTCACTTGTCTTTTTGATAATAGCTATTCTAATGGGCGTAGTCTTATAATGGGTTTAATTTGCATTTCTCTGATGATTAATGATGTTGAGCACCTTTTAATATACCTGTTGGTCATTTTTATGTCTCTTTGAAGAATTTCCTAGTATTTTTGTTAGACATTCCAGACAGTTATTAAATAAGATGAAAGGGTGAAAAAATGCCATAGTGGAAAAAAAGGAATAGTAATATGAGAAAAGAGTTAGATGATAATGGATTCAGTCTTCAAATGGACGGCCAAGTAAAGATTCACGTAGCATATATCTACTTTAAAAAATAAATGTTGACCTTTTTCTACTTGTTGAAGAATATCTACCTTGTAAGTATTTGTTCAGTCCAAAAAATTATTTAATGTTTACTAAATACCAAGGACTATGTTAAGCATGAAGGAGAAATGATAAAAAAGACATAGTCTCTACATCAAGGAGCTCATAACCTAGTTGGGGAGGCTAACAAGTAAACAGGCAATTCTAATTAAGTAGGATATAATGAAGCACAATATGCTAATGATGCATAAGAAACTGTATCTGACCCAGCTCTCTATTACATTATAAATAACACAGAGTAATTACACTGTAGTCAATATGTTTTTATACTTTTCCATAGTGCTGTGGTTTGAATATTGTCCTCAAAATTTCATGTACCAGAAACTAAACAGTCACTGGAACACTTTTAAGAGGTAAAGTCTTTAAGAGGTGATTAGGCTATGAAGGCTCCACCCTCTTGCTGAGTTTAATGGTGTTATTGAGGGAGTAGGTTTGTTATCTCAAGAGTTCAACCACCTTTTTCTCTCTGTCTCACATGTTCACTTTCCCTTCTGCCATGGAATAAGGCAGAAAGAAGGCCATCAATACCAGATGCTAGCACCATGCTCTTGAACTTCCAAACCTCAAGAACAATGAGCCAAATGGATCTATTTTCTTTATAAATTACCCAATTTGTAGTATTCTGTTATAGCTGCAGAAAATGCATTAAGGTACATAATTTTCCTTTAGTTTAAAAGATTTAAGATAAGATGGGTAACTATCCATAAAGATAAGATGGTCTTATTTTATGTGTTCGCATATTGTTGTAGTAAAGCTACAACTGACTGGGGATACAGACCCAGGTGGCTAGCTCAAACAGGTGTGCCCACACTGCCTCAGACCTGAGCTGAGATGGTGGGGCACCATACTTGTCATGCACCCATAGTGGAACACTGTCCTGTCCAGGGACTCCCCACCCTTGAGACGCTGCTCCACTAGATCCCCTGCAAACATACTGCACAACCTGCTCTGACTTTGGCAAGCACAGGAGGCTGGTGGGTTCTGGGGAGCTGTGGGATCCCCGGAGATCTAATCCTTGGCATAAGTTGCCCCTAAGGGACAAGGGGATACAGTCCACCAAAGCCTCCTCTTGGGACAAAGGAAATGTAGCCTGACACTAACTGCTGAAAGAGGCAGTATCAATGCTTGGGAATGAATGTGGAGATGGGGGTCATCTCTGCCCTTGTCCTACACTATTTAAGACACAGCAGTGGTTCTTTCTGCCAGGGGCTGGTGATCACATACTTGTTCACAGCATTTTTCACACTTTTTGTGGTGGCTCAACTGTCACTGAAAGTGAGCCCTGTGCCACTGAAGGTTTCATGAAGGCTAGGACCCAAATCCCCCTCCCTACAATGAGTAGCACCATCAAAGCAAAGGAGGAAAGACAAGCTGCAGAGTTTCTTGCTTTGATTTGGAGGAAGAGACTCTCCTCTGAGGGCATTTTGGCAGTAGTAGTTTGTCAGAGGGCCATACCCACAGCCCACAGTCACACTGCAGCCAGAAACCAAAGGACAAAGTCTTTATGAAATGAAGATCATGATCCCTGAAACGGGGGCATGATAGGGAAAGAGACTGCATTCCTGTTGTCTCAGGATGAGAAGTGGGTGCAACACTCCTGCCCACTATCCTGAGATATCAGCGCAGCTGAAAGTTTCTTCTTGCCACTCCTGTGTCCAGCAGGGTGCTTCTGGTAGAAACAAGTCTACTTGCCAGCTCTTAAACACCATCTACTGTACCGCAGCCTGAAAAACCTGCTATGAGAAGGGCTCAGTGCTAGTCCATGAGATAAGCCCCCTGGTACCTCCATACCCTCAGCCCCACAGGAAATAGGATATCAGCTGTTACAGCCGATAGATTATTACAACAAGCAGCAACTGAGAAAACCACTACACAGAAGCTATTCACAACCAAGGAACCCATATAGAACTTTGGCTCCCTGAAAGCACCCAGAGATGAAACCAAATGATCATATATCACATACACTACAGTCATAACTTTAAGAGGAAAAAAAGAATAAAAGTCTCTTCCTAATGGTAGCAATTTAAAAAATGAGAAGTGATAGCTCCTTCAGATGAAAAGAAATGTTGGTCTTGGAAAGGATAAACAAAATGGACAGACTGCTAGCTAGATTAACCAAGAAAAAAAGAGAAAATCCAAATAAGCACAATCGGAAGTAACAAAGGTGACATTACAACAGAAATACAAAATATCCTCTGAAACCCTATGAACAGCTCCATGAACACAAACTAGAAAATCTAGAGGAAATGGAAACATACAATTCCCCAAAATTGAACCAGGAAGAAATTGAAATCCTTAACAGACCAATAATGAGTTATGAAATTGAATCAGTAATAAAATCTAGTAACCAAAAAAGCACTGAACCAGATGGATCTACAGCCAATTTCTACCAAGTGTACAAAGAACAGTTGGTATCAATTTTATTAGAAACATGCTAAAAAATCAAAGAGGAGGGATTCCTCCCTAACTCATTCTGTGAAACCCAGTATCATCCTGATCCAAAATCCAGCAAGAACACAACAAAAATGAAAACTATGGGCTAATACCCTTGATGAACATAGATATAAACATCCTCAGCAAAATAGTAATGAACTGAAATCAACAGCACATCAGAAAGAGAACACACCACAATCAAGTGGGTTTTATTGCTGCAATGCAAGGATGGTCCAACATATGCAAATCAATAAGTGTTTCACCATATAAACAGACTTAAAAACAAAACCCATGATTATCTCAATAGATGCATAAAAGACATTTGCCAAAATACAACACTCCTTCACAATAAAAACCTTCAACCATTAGGCATCTAAGGAACAGACCTTGAAACAATATACCTTGAAGAACCATCTATGACAAACCCTCAGCCAACATAAATCTGAATGCACCAAAGATGAAAGCATTTCCTCTAAGAGCTAGAGCAGGACAAGGATGTCCACTGTCACCACTCCTATTCAACATAGTAGGGAAGTCTTGGAGCATATCAGGCAAGAGAAAGAAATAAAAGGCATCCAAATAGAAAAAGAAGTCAGATTGTCTTTTTTCACCAATTACATGATCCTATATCTAGAAAACCCTAAAAATTTCTCCCCCAAACTCCTATACCTGATGAACAACTACAGCAAAGTTTCAAGATACAAAAATCAACATACGAATTATTGTATGTTTATCGAATTAACAATGTTCAAGTTGAGAAGCAAATCAAGAACTCAATCCCATTTACAATAGCCACAAAAAATCCAGGAATACATTTAACAAAGTAGGTGAAATATCTCTACAAAAGAACTACAAAATACCGATGAAAGAAATCATGAATTACACACAAAAAATGTTGAAGCATTCCATGCTCATGGATTGGAAGAATCAATATTGTTAAAATGACCATACTGCCAAAAGAAATCTACAGATTCAAAGCAATTCTTGTCAAATTACAAACATCATTTTTCATAGACTTAGAAAAAACAATTCTAAATTCATATGGAAACAAAAGAGAGCCCAAATAGCCAAAGCAATCCCGAGCAAAAAGAACAAAGTGAGACGCAACACATTAACCCACTTCAAACTATAGTTGTAGTAACATATTTGACAACTATAATTGACAAAGCAGCATGTTTGTGGTACAAAAATTGACATAAAGATCAATGGAACAGAATTGAAAGCCGAAACATAAAGTCACATACCTACAACCAACTGAACTTTGACAAAGTCAAGAAAAACTAAAACTGGGGCAAGGTCACCCTATTCAATAAATGGTGCTAGGAAAAAAGCCTGGCCACTTGCAGAAGAAAAACACTGGACCCTTACCCTTTCATCATATACAAAAATTAACTCAAGATGGATTAAAGACTTCAATGTAAGACCTAAAACTATAAAAATCCTGAATAAAATCTAAAAAATAACTCTTCTGGATGCTGGCATAGACAAAGAATTTTTGACTAAGACCTCAAAAGCAATTGCAACAAAAGCAAACATTGACAAATGGGGCTTAATTAAATGAAAGTTTCTGTAAAGAAAACAAAATAATCAACAGATTAAATACAGCCTTCAGAAAGAGTAAATATTTGCAAACTATGTATCTGACAAAAGACTAATATCCAGAATATACAAGGATCTTAAACAAATCAACATGAAATAAACATGAAATAAAACAACCCAATTAAAAAGTGTGCAAAGGACATGAACAGACACTTCTCAAAAGAAGACATATGAACCAACAAACATATGAAAAAAATGCTCAAAATCCATAATTCTCTGTAATAATCATCAGAGAAATGCAAAATAAAACCACATTGAGATATCATCTCACATCAGTCAGAATGCTTAATATTAAAAAGTCAGAAACCAACAGATGTTGACAATAATGCAGGAAAAAGGGAGCATTATACACTGTTGGTAGAAATATAAATTAGTTCAGCCTCTATGGAAAACAGTATGGAGATACCGCAAATAACTAAAAATAGAACTACCATTCAACCCAGCAATCCCATTACTGGGTATTTATTTACCCAGTGGAAAATAAACGGTTTTATAAAAAAGACACCTGCGCTTGTATGGTTATTGAAGCACTCCTCACAATAGCAAAGTCATGGAATCAACCTAGATGTCCATGAACAGTGCGTTGGATAAAGAAAATGTTGTAGTTATACACCAAGGAATAATGTGCAGTCATAAAAAGAATAAAATCATGTTCTGTGCAGCAGCATAGATGCAGTTCAGAGCCATTTTCCTAAGTGAATTAACACAAAAACAAAAAATCAAATACCATATTTTCTCCCTGATATGTGGGAGCTAAACAGTGGGTACACATGGACATAAAGATGGAAACAATAGGCACTAGAGACATCAATAGTGGAGAGAAGTGGGTGAGGTTGAAAAACCACCTATTGGGTACCACGTTTACTATTTTGGTGATGAGTTCAGTAGAAGTCCAAACTCAGAACTTCTAAAGAACTCATCACCAAAATAGTCAACATGGTACAATGATCATCACCAAAATAGTCAACATGGTACCAAGCAGGTTTTCTCAGCCAATATACCCATGTAACAAACCTGCACATGTACCCCGAGTCTAAAATAAAAATTTTAAAAATATGACATCTCTATTCATAGACTGCGACATCTTATCTTCCTGCAGAATCTTTCACTGGGTTGTTTTACTGGTGTGGTCATGAATTTTCATTAGAAAGGGCTATATGAAAAATATGACTGCATTATTATAAAATATTTTTATTGGTATGATGTATTTATTTTTCAATATGTTACGTTTTGCAAACATTTTCTTCACATGCTTAGTAAGTAGTTCTTTTTTTCTTGGTAACTGTTCTAACCTTTTTCCATTTTCCTCAACTGAGATACAGTTCTACTTCTCTTTTATTTTATTTTACAGATAAAATATATTCTAATGGGTGTGAAAACTCTCAACGTTCCTCTCACTGAACCACTAAGTTTTATTTATCTTCATTTGTCATTTACATTATTTAAAGACTGACATTTCTATAAGAGCCTTCTAACAATTCATTTTCCAACTCTTTATTTGGAAGGTCCTGTCATCAAATATTTACTCTTTTAAAATTGATATCTTTCTAGCCACTGTATTATTCAACCTATGAAGTATGTAAACCTTTTTATTAAAAAATAAAGGCCGGACGTGGTGGCTCAAGCCTGTAATCCCAGCACTTTGGGAGGCCGAGACGGTCGGATCACGAGGTCAGGAGATCGAGACCATCCTGGCTAACACGGTGAAACCCCGTCTCTACTAAAAATACAAAAACTAGCAGGGCGAGGTGGCGGGCG